>NW_007233253.1:0-15148 GCF_000164805.1 Carlito syrichta | reverse complement strand
ATGATCTTTTGTATTTCTTCAGGGTCAGATGTGACTTCATCTTTTGTGTTTCTGATTGTGCTTATTTGGGTTTTTTCTCGTTTTTTGTTGGCCAGTCTAGCTAGGGGACCATCGATCTTGTTTATCTTTTCAAAGAACCAGTTTTTTGTTCATTGATTTTTTGTATTATCTTTTTGTCTTCTATGTCCTGGATTTGGGCTTTTATTTTGGTGATCTGGATCTTCTGCTGAAATTAGGGTTTTTGTGGTCTTGCTTTTCCAGCTTCCTTAGGTGGCTTGTTAGGCTATTAATTTGTGCTCCTTCCATTTTCTTGATGTGTGTTTGTAGGGATATAAATTCCCCTCTTACTACAGCTTTTAAGGCGTCCCAGAGATTGTGGTAAGATGTTTCTTCATTTTCATTTGTTTCCAGATATCTTTTGATCCCTGTTTTTATTTCTTCATTGATCCAGGAGTTGTTTAGCATCATGCTGTTTAGTGTCCATGTCTTTGTGGGTTTGGGGGGACCTTGTGGTTGTCAATGTTTATTTTTATTTCACTGTGGTCCGAGAAGATGCATAGTAGAATTTCGGTCCTTATAAATTTGCTTATGCTTGATTTATGGCCAATAATGTGGTCAATCTTGGAATATGTCCCATGCAGTGATGAGTAGAATGTGTATTCTCTGGTCTTTGGATGGAGTGTTCTATAGGTATCAATTAAGTCCATTTTTTCCAGAGTCACACTGAAGTTCCGAATCTCATTGCTGATTTTTTGTCCCGATGATCCTTCGAGGGTTGTGAGTGGGGTATTAAAGTCTCCAGTTATGATGGTTTTAGAGTCAATATCGTTCTTTAGTTTTCCTAGTAGTTGCTTTATAAATGTTGCTGTACCTATGTTAGATGCATGTATGTTTAGGATAGATATTTCTTGTTGATGGAGTGACCCTTTTATCATTATGTAGTGGCCTCTGTATCTTTTTTAATTTTTGATAGCTTAAATGGTATTTTGTCTGAAATTAGGATCATGACTCCTCCTTTCTTTTGTGTTCCATTCGCCTGGAAATTTGTTTCCCATTCTCTTACTTTGAGTCTGTGCATGTCCTTTCTAGTGAGATGGGTCTCTTGAAGGCAGTATATTGTTGCCTGGTGATTCTTTATCCATTTTGTCATTCTATGTCTTTTCAGTTGTGCATTTAATCCATTCACATTCAGGCTAATTATTGAAATGTGAGAGTTCATCCCTATCATGGAGTTCTTTTAGAGATGTTCTTCAACTTGTTTAATTTCTTTCTTTTGTTTTTGGGGTTGGTTCATGTGTACTTTATTCTTTTTCCTGTACTCTTGTGAAAAATGTTGCTCTTTTCCCCCCTTTTCTTCTGTGTTTAGTACTTTCTTAAGTGTTTCATGTAGAGGTGGTTTGGTGGCAGCGTAAGTTCTTAGGGATTGGGTCTCTGGGAAAGATTTTAATTCTCCCTCATTGATGAAGCTTAATCTGGCAGGGTAGTTTATTCTTGGTTGAAATTGTTTATCTTTTAGGACTTTGAAGATAGGGCTCCAAGCTCTCCTAGCCTGCAGGGTTTCTGTAGATAAATCTCCTGTTTTTCTCATTGGTTTTCCATGGTAGGTAATCTGACCTTTTTCTCTTGCTGCCTTTAGGATTTTTTCTTTTATGCCTACTTTGTTTAGGCAAATTATTATGTGTCTAGGAGTTGTTTTTCTCATTTGTTGTCTTGCAGGGGTTCTCTGGATCTCTTGTGTTTGAGTTTTTGCATCATTGATTAGATAAGGGAAGTTTTCTTGATGATCTCATGGAAGGTTTGTTCCAATGTCATCTCTGTGTCTCTTTTTGTCTCAGGCAGACCAATTACTCTTAGGTTAGGCCCTTGAGGTAATCGCTCATCTCTTGGAGGTTTTTGTCTGTCTTTTTGAGCTTGTTTTCTGTGTTTTTGAGAGTTTAGGTTATTTCTATATTTTGGTCCTCAAGCTCTGAGATTCATTCTTCTGCTTGGGTAATTCTGCTTTCCATGCTTATCAGTTTATTGTTTATTTCATTCACAGTATTCTTTATATTGCTGTTATCTCAGATATCAGCTCCTTTCTAGTTTCTTCTTGAGTCTCCTCAATTCTTTTTATTCTCTCTATTAATGTCATGAAGTCTAGGGTTGTACTTTGAGACCAGTCATTCTGGGGACTCTTCGTTGTTTGCATTCCAAAGTCAATTTTCTCAGTGTCTACCCTCCTATGAGTCTGGGAGAGACCCATATTCTTCTTTTGGTTTTTCTTCATTTGTGTAGATTTTTCTTTCTCATCCCTTAGTGGATCAAGTTCCTGAGATCTAATCTCCAGGTTCTCCCCTCTGTTTCTGCTGCAGGCAGTTAGCTTGTTGCCTGGGAGATCTGTGACACTGGTCTCTATTCAGTGTAGGGTGGTGCTTTGTCTCCTGTTAATGATGTCACCATGGGAACCGAGATGGAGGCTCTGATAGATGGGCTGGGTGATGCGATGTAAATATGTCTTGAAAATGGCGGAGGTGATGGTTTTACTTTCACTTTTAGGGACACTTCTGTGGGTCTCTAGGCGGGACCAGCTGCACAGCTGGGCACTGGATCTGGGGTGCCTCCAGCAGGCTGGGGTGGAGGAGAGGGTCAGGTATTCCCTCCTCTGGAGCTGGAAGCCTGTGATCGGCACCTTACGCCAGCTTGGGGTTCTGCCCCCTTACACAGGCTTGTGGTCATGCACGCTGAGTGCCTCAGCCAGGGTGGGCCCGAGGCTTCCCATCTCCAAAGCTCCAGAGGGCAGGTGGTGGCTCTGGGTCCCTCCCAGGGCACTTTAGCCAGAAATGGGACTGGTATCTCTAAGGGGTGGGCGCTCAGAGCCTCCCTGCATGACTGTGACCTGCAGCTTTACACTGGGTGCTGATCATGACGATGCAGTCAGGGATGGAGCTAGGATCTGGGATTTGGGATTCCCCAGCCGGCCAGAATCACATATAGTGGAGCAGCCACAGTCCGGCCGCAATGGCTGGCCCTGCATGGGACCAAAAGTTCCCAAGCCTCGTACCAGTGTGGCTGGAGGTGGGAGGGTGGGGGTGCAGGAAGAAAAGTAATAGTCTTTTTGGGAAACTCACATTTGGAGAATCTCAGGGATCCACCTATGTGGTCACCATCTTCAGGTTACCTCAGATTCTGAATATTAGTCTTTTGTCAGATGTATAGCTTGCAAACATCTTCCATTCTGTAGAATGCCTATTTTCTCTGCTGAGTATATCTTTTCCTGTGCAGAGATTTTTTAATTTAATTAAGTCACACTTCCTTTTGTCCAGAAGAGTTTTTCCAAGGTTTTCTTCTGAAATTTTTATGGTTTCTGGTTTGACATTTAAATCTCTATTCACCTTGAGTTAACGAGTCTTTCTTCTTTCTTTTCTTTTTTTCTTTTCTTTCTTCCTTTTTCTTAACTCAAGATCTCACTCTTTTCCAGACTGTAGTGCAGTGTCATGATCATAGCTCACTGCAGTCTCCACCTCCTGGGTTCATATGATCCTTCCACCTCTTCTTCTCACATAGCTGGTACTACAGAAGTTCACCACCATGCTTACCTAATCTATCTATCTATCTATCTATCTATCTATCTATCTATCTATCTATCACCTATCTAATCATCTATCTTGTAGAGATGTGGTCTTACTATGTTGCCCAGGCTGGTCTTGAACTCCTGTGCTCAAGTAATCCCCCCATCTCAGCCTCCCAAAGTGCTGAGATACAGGTGTGAGTTACTGTGCCCCACACCATCTTAAATTAATTTTGGTATATGGTGACAGATAGGAATCAAGCTTCATTTTTCTGCATATAGCTATCCAATTTTCCCAGCATCATTTGCTGAATAGGGTGTCTGTTTCTCAGTGTAAGTTTTGTCTGCTTTGTCAAATATCAGTTGTTTATAGGTGCTCAGGATTATTTATAAGTTCTGTCTTCTGCCTCATTGTGCCATGTGTCTGCTATTGTACCAGTACCATGCTGAGAAATTTAAATTGTCAGTCGTGTGATGGTTGATTATTTTTACTTTCTTCACTGAAGTTTTTTTATTTTACAGTTTTCTCCAGAAGTTTCACTTAATCAGAACAAAACAAAATATTTGAATTACCTATGCCTTTATATGCATATCTAAACAAAAGAAAGAAAAAGGGGGGAAAAGGAGGAAGTAGAGAAAAGAAAAAACAATGAAAAAAGGATGAGAGAGAGGATAGGAGAAAAGGGGGGAAGGAAGAAGGAAAAGAAAGATGGAATGAAAGGTGGAAGGACGGAAAGAAGGAAGAGAGAAAGAAAGGAAGGAAAAAAGGAAGAAAAAAAGGAAGGAAGAAAGGAAGGAAAAAAGGAAGAAACAAAGGAAGGAAGAAAAGAATGTGAAATGTGCCTGGAGTAAAGAGACAGGATCACAACTCTCTGCAGCCTCTACATCCTGGGTTCAGGCGCTTTTGCCTCCTCAGCCACCCAAGTACTTGAAACTACAGGTGCACACTACCATGCTTAGCTAATATATATATTTGTTAGTGATGAGGTCTTGCTATGTTGTCTATACTGGTCTCAAACTTCTGGACTTAAGCAATCTTTTTGCCTTGGCATCCCAAGTGATAAGATTACTGGTATTCACCACCATGCCCAGTCTAATGTGTTTATTAATGGACCTTCAATTCTCTTCTTTGGTCTAATTAATCTATATTTATGCTAATACCATATTGTTTGATTACTGTAGCATTGTGGTAAAAAGTAATATCAGAAGTGCAAATTAATGAATTTTTTTATTTTTCATGAGTTGTGTATTGTGTGCTTTTTATTGCAAGTACATGTAGATTCTAGAAATAGCTTGTCAATTTTTACTTTTAAAATTACTTGAAATTTGTATAAATTTGTATGTAAATTTGTTGTGCATTTTAATTTTAATATCCAATATTGCTACTCTTGAATGTAGGATATATTTCATTTATTCAGATTTTTATTTCTTTCAGCATTTCAAATAATTTTCTGCTTGAAGTGTGTACACCTATTTTGGAAAATTTATCTTTAATTTTTATGATGCTCTTACTAATGAAATTGTTTTCTAAATTTAATTTTCTGTTTAATTGCTGTCATATAAAAGTGCCATTTAACTGTGTATATTGATCTTGAATCTTGGGACATTAATTTATTAGTTCATGTAGGTTTTAAGCAATTTCTTTCACTTATTAATATAATATTATGGCAATAAAAGACCATTCTACTTCTTTTCTAATCTGGAGAATTTTATCTATATATTTTTAGTATAGTACGCTTGCTAATACCTCCAGTTCATTGTTGAATGAAGTGGTAAAAATGGAAATTCTAGTTCTGTTTACAAACTTATACATAAAGTTTACTAACTTTTAGCTGTTTATTTTTTGTAGATGACTTTTAGCAATTCTCAGAATTTCTCTTCTATCCTGCTGGATGTTTTATTGTAAATAGGTGATGAATTTGTCAAACTTTTAAAATTGAAATTATCACCTTTTTTGTTCTAGTAATATTGTGTAATACTTTGGTTGATTTTTAAAAAATTAAACCAATATTGCATTTGTAAAAAATATCTTACTTGTTCATGATATGTAATCATTTTTATAGGCACCTGAATATTTTGTTAGTGTTTCTGAGAATTTGTGTGTCTATGTTTATAAAGAGAGTGTTGGCCTATAGTTTTCTTTATTTGTGATTCTTTTGCCTAGTTTTGCTATCATAACAATACTAGCTAATAGATAAATGGGAAAATTGTTACCTCTTCTATTGCTGAAGGATTTTGTGGAAAATTGGTATAATTTTTAATTGAATGTTGGTAAAATTTACAATTTGAGCAATTTGACACTAATATAGCTTATATAAAACCATTTTAATTAATATTTCCTCTTTGTTATATGGCTATCAATATAGTCTGCATAATTATATATATACACACATACATATATATGCCTATTTATGGAATCCGTTTCTTCAATTTACTTTATTTGTGTCTAACAAAATATTTTTATTTTATAGTATTTCATAAAAGTTAATAATCTAGGCACTTGACATGGAATAATCTGGAATGAAAATATAGAATAAGGTTTTAGTCCAATCAATAAAAGACTTATTTTTTCGTTATTAGAATGGAGAACATAAATATAATTATTTCACTTAATACTGTTTACTGTTTGAGACAAATGGGTTACTGAATATAAAGAATGGTAGTAAAACTGCCACTTGATTTTGGCATTTATAAGAAAGAAAAACTAAGCCTACTTCCTATTATATCGATATTTAGAGAAGACAAAAAATTTAATATGAACAAATACAAAATAATATTTTATTTGAAGAATGCTATGAACACAATATTACTTGACCGAGTGTATGGAATTTAGCACATACAATGTGTTAGGCACTATCTAAACCACTAAATATTTATAGGTTTAATACCTAAGCATTTAAAATGAAAGAATTAAAGCTTTATTTTTAAAAAGTAGCACTTAAAATTATTTTAATTGAAAAACAACAATTGTATATATTTGTTGAGTACAATGTGATATTTTGATATATGTTTATGTTGTAAAAAAATTAAATAAAGCTAACAAAATTCATTAGCACACAATATTTTCTGATGAAAACGTTTAAAATCTATACATTATTAGAATTATGAATCCTGGAATGCCTACTTACTACTTAGGCAGAAAAAGTGACATTTACCCTAGAGAAAGGCCAGAAACAAAAAGCTGTAGGTGCTGGTGGTTTCACATCCATAGATAATGAAGTGATAAGAGAGATGGGCAGGCCACCAAAGCATCTACCACAGTGCTTTGCAAGGAACAAAACTCCCTTCATATAAGTGAAGTTGGGTGTGTGTTAAAAAGCAAGATGGATTCCAGTGAGTTCTTTCTCCAGCCTGAGGTTAACCAGTTCTTCTGAATAAGGTTATTGGGTCGGTGTACTTCATAAAGGTAAGTGGCCACAAAGGCTCAGGTGGGATGAAATCTAGCCTGGGTTAGACTCCACAGCATCATATGGGTTAGAGACACTCAGAGCAGAGATGTGTTTGAACTGTAAGGAAAAAAGGGATGTATTAAGTCTGATAGGTGAGAGGAAGATATAAAGAAGAAAAATTCAGGCCTGTGAAGTCCTAGGACATGCCTGCCTTCCACTGCTGCTCTTTGGTCTTCATCCATCAAAATATGAAATGGGAATGGCCTCCCTAGAGATCCCTAGAATTTCACTGTGTAGACTTTTTACTGTTCTCTGAAGAGGAGCATCCTTTTGTACTCCACCTGTGATGTGGCCTAGGTGAGATGGTTTTTACATCAGGAAAAGAAGACCCATGAGCCTGTAGACCCAAACTTGGGATCCAGTCCCAGTTATGCTCCTAACTAGCCATGTGATCCTGAGAAGGGTGAGGTGACTGAGCCTCAATTTTTTTCACCTTGTGGTATGAAGAATGTATGCTTGCTTTGGCAGTGTATGTATGAAAATTGGAACAATACAGATTGGCATAGCCCCTGTAAAAGGATCACATGCAAATTCATGAATCACTCCAATTTTTAGGAAAATATCTTAAAGGCAGGTAGAGTGAAGGGCCATATAACCTACAAAAGGAGACATGTCAGACTAACAGCAGACTTCTCAGCAGAAACCTTATAAGTGAGAATATATTAGCGGCCTATATTTAGCACACTTAAAGAAAAGAAACTCCAGCTAAAAATTTCTTACTTCATCAAACTAAGCTTCATAAACTAAGTAAAAATAAATTATTTCCCAGACAAGCAATCACCAAGTCCACCACACAGGCCCTTCAAAAGATGCTTAGGGGAGTTCTAAACATGGAAATGAAAGAATGATCCCTCCGAATACAAAAGCACTTATAATCATGTAGCCCACAGACTCCATAAAGCAACAACCAAAGTGGTAGTTAACGCTACAACAAAAACAAAACCTCACATATCTGTAGTAACCTTGAATGTCAACAGCCTAAGTGCCCACACTTAAAAGCATAGAGTGTCAAATTGGCTAAAAACAAACAAAACAACCCCCCCAATGCATCTTTCTTCTGTCCTCTGGAGACCCATCTCACTTCTAGCAGCACTCATGCTAGCAAAGTAAAGGGGAGGAGAAAGATCTGTTTTGCAAATGGAAAATAAAAAAGAGCAAGGGTTACCATTCTTGTATCAGATAATACACACTTTAAACAAAATAGTAAAAAGAGGACAATAAAGGCTTTTACATAATGATAAAGGCTTCAATTCAACAAGAATTCTTAACTATCCTAAACAGTATATACACACCCAACACTAGAGCACCCAGATTTATAAAACAATTACTATTAGATCTAAGTGAAAACTTAGCCACACAGTAATAGTGAAGATCTCTAACAATCACTAATATCTTTAGACAGATTATCCAGGCAGAATACTAACAAAGAAATTTTAAACTTAAATTCAATGCTTGATCAAATGGATCTAGACATCTACAGAGTACTTTACCAAACAACAACAGAATAAGCATTTCTCTCATCTGCACATGGAACATATTCTAAAATTAATATCATGCTCTGTCATAAAGCAAGACAATACATTTCAAAAAATCAAAACCTTACCAAGAATATACTCTAACCATAATAGAATAAAATTAAGAATTAATACCAAGAAAAAGTCTCAGAAACCACAAAAATATAATGAAACAAAGTAACCTGTTCCTGAATGGCCTGGATTAAAAACAAACACAAGAAAAAAAATTAAAAATTCTTTGAAACAAATGAATAGAGACACAACATACCAAGACCTCTGTGCTGTTGAAAAAATAAAGTGTTAAGAGGAGAGTTGGTAGCACTAAACACCAACATCAAAAAGATAAAATATCTCAAATAAGCAACCTAATGTCACACCTTAAAATACTAGAAAAAAGAACAAACTAAGCCCAAAGTCAGCAGAAGAGGAAAATCAGAGGAGAACTAAATGAAATTGAAACCCCTCTCCAAAATAAAAATTATTAATTAAAAGAAAAATAAGTTCTTTGAAAGGATAAACAAAATTAGTAGACCACTGGCCAGATTATCAAAAAAGAGGAAGAGAGAGAGAGAGAGAGAGAGGATCCCAATAAATGCAATCAGAAATGAAAAAGATGACACTACAGCTGATTCCACAGAAATATAAAAGACTGTCAGAGACAGCTATGAATATAAACTAGAAACTCTAAATTTATTTGAAGACTGAAACAGGAAGAAATTGAAACCCTGAACAGATCAATAGTGAGTCACAAAATTGAATCAGTAATAAATAGCTATCAACCAAAAAAAGTTCTGGACCAGATGGATTCACAACTAAATTCTACCACACATATAAGGAAGACTTGGTACTAATCCTATTGAAACTATTCCATAAATATCAAGGAATAAGGACTCCTCCCTAACTCATTCTATGAAGACAGTATCATCCTGATACCAAAATTTGGTAAAGATACAGCAAAGAAAAAATTATGGCCAATATCCCTGATAAACACAGTTGCAAAAATCCTCAACAAAAAACTAGCAAACTGAATCCAGCAGCACACAGAAAGGATCATTCACCATAATTAAGTGGGCTTTGTTCTTGGATGGAAGGGTGGTTTAAACATAAATCCAAATTAATAAAAATAATCTAAATTAAAAACCACATAATCATCTCAATAGATGTAGCAAAAGCATTTGATAAAATCCAACATTCATTTATAATAAAAACCTTCAAGCCTCATGGGGACATACCTCAAGATAATAGATTCATCTATGACAAACACACAGCCCATATCATATTGAATGGGCAAGAGTTGGAAACATTTCCCCTAAAAACTGGAAGAAGAAAAGAATGCCTTCTCACCACTCCTATATAACATGGTATGGAATTCCTAGCCAGAGCAATCAGACAAGAGGAAATACTATAAGCTGTACAAATAGGAAAAGAGTAAGTCAAATTCTCTTTCTTTTGCACATAATATAATTATATATCTAAAAAACTCTAAAGGCTCCAGCAGAAGACTCCTAGATCTGATAAGTGACTTCAGTAAAGTCTCAGGAAACAAAACCAATGCTTAAATATTAGTACTTTCCCATGCACCAACAACTTGGTTCTCCAAGTTGGGAATCAAATGAAGAACACTTCTCATTTACAATACACACTTATACACATGCACGTACACACACACTACACACACACACACACACACACACACACACACACACACACACCTGACAATGTGTTTAACCAAGGAGGTGAAAGATCTACAAAAAGAACTACAAAACACTGCTGAAAGACATCAGAAATATCTTTCAAATAGAAAATGGAAAGACATCTTTAAAATGGAAAATATTCCATGATTATGGAGTGAAAGAATCACTATTAATAAAAAGTCCATATGACCCAAAGCAATCTGCAGATTCAGTACCAATTTCAATTTTGACAGACTTGAAAAAACAATTCTTAAATTCATATGATCCTGAATAGCCAAAGCAATCCTAAGCAAAACAAAGCTGGTGGTATCACTTACCTAACTTCAAACTTCACTACAATGCTACAATATTCACAGAAGCATGGTACTGATGCAAAAATAGACACATAGACCAATGCAACCCAAAAGAAAACTCAGAAATAAAGCTGTTCACCTACAACCAACTGATCTTTGACAAAGTTGACAAAAATAAACAATGAGGACAGGACACACTATTCAAAAAAAATGGGGCTAAGAAAACTGGCTAACTGTGAAATTTGTTCCCTACCTCTCATTTTATACAAAAATTACTTAAGATGAAGCAAAGACTTATATGTAAGACCTCAAAATATAAAAACCTAAAAGAAAACCTAGTAAACTCTACCACACATGGCCTGGGCAATGAATTTATGTTCAAGTCCTCTAAAACACTTAGCTCACAGGCTATTTACGCGATTTCTAGGATAAATGATGTGGCATGGTTAAAAACACAGGCATCTATTACAAGAACAAATCTAAACATTGGAGCAGAATAATCCTGGTTCAATCTGTGGTGGCTCAAAAAAAAACCAACTCAGGTTGAGTCAGATTAGGCCTTGTTAGTGACCTGAGAGGTAAAACCAAGAGTGTTTGTTTTATTTCTATTTCAATTTATCCCATTTACATCATTTAATCACCCATGCTTCTCTTAACCGATATTCTGTTGGACCAATTTAAACTGCTTATAAGCTTTGTTATCTCTTTCTTGACATTTAAGTTATTATTTTTCTTCTTAGAAACAATGCCTGGACAGGAGTCTAATTTAGAATAAATGCATACATCCTCAGCAGGCTCCTTGTCTCAGCATGTGTGTCTGAGTCTGCCTGCTTCTGCATCTGGTGACTGGAGCTTGAATGCACAATGTCACTAGAAACACCTTTTGGAGTTGGGAGTGTAGGTTTGGAGGTGGTCCTGACTCTTCCTGTGGCCCACTTCCGTCCCCCAAGCACAGGCCCCTTTGGGGCTACTCTCATGTTCTCCCTTCCTCAACTTTTCTTCTATCTGCTCCCCTCCACTAGTGCTGAGAAGACCCAGATCCTTGCTCTCATTGCTCTCATTCTGTCCCCCTGTCCTCTCCCATAGCAATTCTTATGGGGGCTTCTTCCTCAGCTCCATCCCTCCTTCAGAAATCTGAGGCTTGTAAGACTTTGGAGATGAAGCCTTATCTTTAGTGGTCACCACCACTACCATTGGTCCTTTGTGACTGGATGCTACTGTGGGGACATGGACCTCTCCCACATGTGGGTGCATTTCAAGATGGCTACAGTGGAGCTTCTTAGAATGGACCTGCCCACCACTACAACCCTGGCTAATGGGAGCCCTCACCTCCATTCTCAAGGTATGAGCTAGATGTCAAGTACATAGTCACCCACAGCTACCCATCAAAGGCACCTGCCACCTTCTTATGCAAGTAGGCCCCCAAAACCCCAAAATGAGCCTCCACTTGCGACTACCAATATTTGAGGTTGTTCAGAACATGTTGGGATAGCATTTTGAGATATTGACTTATTTTTCTCTCATGTTTTCCTTTGCCCCAAGCCCCCCATGTGGGAAGATGGCCTCTGTTGTGGTGTGAGTCATAGCCAGCCTTCAAACTGCTCTGGTTTTCATGCACCCAAAGCTAAGACCTTAAAAGACATATGAAGCTTGAGGGAGTGTCTTAACTTATCACAATCGCTGACATGAATTTATGGCATTCCAAATTCTGTTCCTGGTTGACACTGATGTGAATTTATGACTTTGAAAATTCTGTTTCTGAATGCTGCAATGTGGTCATATATATGTGCGATTATATTTTGCTTGAAAATGAATAGTAAGGCAAGGAAAGAGGAAGTTAATTGAGATAATTATCTGATATTTACTGCACAATAATTTTATTGATTTACATAGTAAAAATTGAGAGTTCATTATAGTTTGATAGTTCAGGGCTTTCATACATCAACATTAAAAATAATTTACCATAGTTTTGGAAAATGAAGAAATATATACTGATGAGATGTCTGAGGTTGAAGGTGAATTCAGTGAACTTATAGTGAGACAGATAGCATTGTATTGATGCAATGTAAACAAAGAAATACAACACAGATAATCTATGACAGTGAATCTAATACTGATGAGAATGAATCAGACATTGAGTGGACAAGATATGATCCAAAAAGAAACTTAGAATTGTTTGTTGGTAATCCAGGTGTCAAGGTATTTCCAAATGATCCTCAAAGTATAAGTGAAGTTGTCAGACTATTTATTGGAGATGGTTTTATAGAAATGATCACAAATGAAACTAACAGGTATTATGATCAGCTACACCACAGATATAAATGTACAAAGACATTTTAAAAAGTGGAGCAATATTACAGTGTCTCAGATGGAAAAATTTCTAGTATTAAGTATTTTGATGGGACAAGTGAAGAAAACCACAATGCCTGATTATTGGTCAGCATATCCATCAATTGCAACGCCTCCCTTCTAAAAAATAGTGACACAAGGAAGATTCCTACAAATTTTGTGGGTTTTGCATTTTTCCAATAATGCTGTCAAATCCAAGCAGAGTATGCAAAATTGAATCTGCAATAAATTATGTTTTAAGTAAGTTCAATGCTGTGTATAAACCTGAAAAAGAACTTTTCTTGGATGAATCCATGCTACCTCATCATGGAAGACTGTCTTTTGAGGTTTATAATCCACATAAGAATACAAAGTATGGAACGCTCATCAGAGTGGTATCTGAGGCAAATACTGGATATGTCTGCAACTTTCAGCTGTATTGTGAAAAAGGTCACAATTTAGAAAAGACCATTTCACTTGTGCTTAATGACAGAAGTTTGCAGCAACCTGCTTCAGATTTTTTTTTTTTTAATTTTCACCTGCTCTCAATATTAGGAAAGTGAAAAATGTGCAGGTCATGAATGTGTTAATTTTTTTTGTTGCTATAATTGAATACCACAGACTGGGTAGTTTATAAAGAAAACAAACTTATTTTGCACAGTTCTGGAGGCCAGAAAGTCTGAGATCAAAGTGCCAGAATCTGGTAAGGACCTTTGTACCACATCATTTCCTGATGGAAGGAGAAGGACAAGAGAGCATGAGAGAACAAGAGAGCAAGAGATTGAACTTGCAGTCTAAAGTTTTTTTATAATTGGCATTAACTCATTCATGAAGGCTCCACCCTCATGAATTAAACCCCTCTCACTAGGCCCCACTTTTCCACATGATGCATTGGGGATTAAGCTTCCAACATATGAACTTTGGGGGACACATTCAAATCATAGCAAGAAGTAGATGAAGGAAGACTAAACAGATAAAATGTTTTTGGCCAATAGCAGGAAGAGGAATGAGGCTTGCCTCCTCATACCATAGAAAGATTCTTCCCTGCTGACAGAGAGTAACAGAACTGTAGAGGCTTCTTGGAGCCACAGAGGTGAGGGCCAGTAAAAAAAAATGGCTGCACAAGTTCAAACAGATTTGTGTTTCCTATGTGTGGTATATCAGCATCATGGTGTGTGTGTGGTGGGTGGTGGGCACTTACCAGAGTCATGTTAGGAGTAATCTGTGTGAATAGCTGCCTGCCTTCCCCAGCACCTTGGTACTAAAAAAGACTTCTTAGAGTCTTACCAATGTTCACTAGTATCTCATTGTAGTTTTGGTTCACATTTTTCTTATAACTAGAGAGGGTAAGCAGTTTTTCATGTGTTTGTTGGCTACTTGTATTTTTCTCCTTGAGAAGTGTTTGTTCATGTTTTTTTGTTCACTTTTTAATGAGTTTGCTTGTTTTTCTTCTTTCAGTCCATTTGAGTTCCTTGTGAATTCTGAATGTTAGGCCTTTTTCAGATGCATATCTTGCAAATTTTTGACCCCATTCCATGGGTAGTCTCTTTACTGTCTTGATGGCTTCTTCTGCTGTGCAAATTTTTTTCTGTTTGATAAGGTCCTACCTGTCTATCATAGCTTTTGTTGAGGACTTGGACATAAATTAATTGCCTACTTCTATGTCCAGAAGGGTGTTTCCTACATCATCTTCTATGTTCTTATAATTTGAGGTTTTACATTTAAGCTCCTGATCACTTTTGAGTTGATTTTTGTATATGGTGATAGGTAGGGGTTCGATTTCATTCTTCTGCATATGGCTGCCAGTTTGGTTTTTTTTTAAACATTTTTTTGTTATAAAATTGTGGGGTACAGTTAAGGGTTAGGTATACAAATGTGGATCATTCAGGCACCCTTGTTGATAAGGGGTGTCTACCCATCCCCAGACAGATATTGACTACCGTTAATCCTAACTCCCTTCCCCTCCCTCCCCCCCTCATAGTTTCCCACCACTGTCAATCCTTTTCTTATAGTATTATAATAGACGTTCAAGGTCCACTATATGAGTGAGAACATGTGATACTCAGATCTTTGTTTCTGTGAGAGATCACTCAGTATTATAGACTCTAGTTCCATCCAGGTTGCTACGAAATTCATTTTTTTGTTCTTTTTTATGGTTGTGTAGTATTCCATTATGTATATGTACTACATTTTTAAAATCCAGTCCTGTTTTGATAGACAGCATGGTTGGTTCCAGGTTCTTGCTATTGTGGATAATGCTGCAATAAGCATTCGTGTGCAGGTATCTTTTTGATAGAGTGATTTGAGTTCTTCAGGGTATATT
>NW_007233252.1:7677-14802 GCF_000164805.1 Carlito syrichta | reverse complement strand
CCGGATCCCAGCAGGTCAAGGCTGTGGTGGCTGGGAGCGGCCACTGCAATCCAGTCTGGGTGACAGAGTGAGACTCCAACTCCAAAATAAATAGATAACTAACTAACTAACTAACTAACTAAATAAATAAATAATAATTAAACTTTAATGTTTTTACTCACCATGGGAAAATATTTTAGAAGAATCTTACCAAATTAGAGGAAATGCTAGGGACTGTCAGTCATGAAATAGAAGCACTGGATCATACAGAAAAATCACTTTGGAGGGTCTCATAGGGGAGAGGTGGTTAGTATAATTGCCACTCGGGAGGGACAGGCAGTGATTGAAAATATAACCTGCGAGCTTTCAGGGAACAAGATGGTGATGGCATAGGTGGATTTGTGAGATTCTCCGAACGTGAGTTTCCAAAAAGATTCTTACTTTTCTTTCCCCATCCCCAGCCCACCACCAGCCATGTGGGTCCAAGGCCCGGGGAACTTCTGTCCCATGCAGGGCTGGATATTGCGGCCCCCTGCTGCTGCTGTTCCACCTCATTCATGGGAGTCTTGGGAACCAGCTCCCTCCCTGGCTTCATAGTCTCCTGCTCAGCATCCAGCACCAAGCCACTGGTCACTCAGGGAGGCTCTGGGTTCCTGCCCCTCAGAGACACCAGTCCCATTCCTGGCTGAAGTACCCTGTGGGGGGTCCAGGGCCACTCTTGCCACTCACCGCCTGCCCTTTGGAGAATTGGAGCTCTGGAGCTCCGGGCCCACCCAGGTTGAGGCATTCAGCATGTAACCCCAAGCTGGGGGACCCAGACAAGTGGAGAGAAACGGATCTCCAAAAATTGCCTCGGCCATTCTCCAGGCAGAGACTTCCATTGCCCCACCCACCTATCAACAAACCCCACATTGGTTCCTAAGGTAATGTCACGAAACAGGAGACAAAGCCCCACCCCTACACTGAATCAGACAAAAGCAACCCTCAGGTAACCGACTAAAAAAAAAAACCCAAACTGCAGGTAAATCTAGCTGCCTGCAATGAAAAACAAAGGGGAGAGGCCGGAGATCAGAGCTGAAATGACTTTAGTCTGATCGCGTATTTTGGCTTATGATTTTATCATTTTGACTGTTTGTGTTGATCATATTTGTTGTTTGCCTTCTGACTTACACTGTTTCTTGATTTTATTGGTCTGTCTCTGTGTACCTATCAGTATTTTTTAAAGAATCTTTCTTATGTGTCTTTTTTCACTTCTTCCCGGCCCTGTGTCTTTTTCTCACCTGATAGTTGCTATGTATGTCTGTTTTCCCTCTCGCCCTTCTCTCTTTCTAACTCCATTATTTTCTGCCAGGAGCCGCAGTCACTAGTAAAGGTAAGGTAAAAGGGACCTGAAAATAGGAAAAACGCTGGCTGGGAGCAAGTACCCAGTAAAATGCAGCCAAGATGGAGGCAAAGGCCCATGGATCCTGTTGACGGACCTTCCCTAACTTTGAAGGATTGCATGCATAGGCTTGAGAATATTCCCTCTTTAATTGAGATAATAGATGTGCAAATGGATGATGGCATTTTGACAGCAAAAATTATACATAGGCATAATGGAAGTAAGATTGCAGCAAAAAAGTTGCCCCTTAGACTGTGCAAGGATGTGGAATTAGCAGTAAACCTATGTATAGAAATGTAAAAAAGGCTCAACAGCAAAAATTTCCCCCCTGAAGGGACAAGGGAATGCAAATTTTGAAACCTTTAGCTAAAAAGGAAAAACAAGTACTTCCTCATAACCTTTATAAGTAGCAACATTGACAGTTGTGATTGATGAAGAAGTGAGAAACTGGACAGAGTATCTCAAAAAACAGGTGTTTTTGGAAAAAAAAGTCACAGACATGCCTTTTGATTTAAGAAATATTAAGTTTAATTAGAAAGATGGTTAAAATTAAAGTAAGGATTAGAATTAAATAAATAACAGTTATAATTAAAAGATAAGTGTTTATTATAGATGTAGATATTAGTTAAATATAAGGAACTGGAAATAATTACGTTTTAAGGTAAACTTAAAATTATATAAACTTAATGTAGGTTTAAAATTAAATACATTTAGGATTAGAAGTAAGATTAATTTCATATATAAATGCAGATTTAGACATAAGTTTTGTTTAGAAATATAAAATGTAAAATGGGTAGAATTAAGAAAACAGATAAAACAGCGAAGGGAAGAGATTCATTTGGCTTAGAGGTCACAGGATGTGGCTGATACATTCTTGGCAGCTGGTATTTTGCTACACCACCTAGTAGCAGGAAGAAACAAAATGAAACTTGTAAAGGTCAACTTCCCCATAAACAAAAGAAAAAACATGATGTAAACATTTAATGTGTAACATGGGATACATTTTGTGGGTGGGGGGGTCAGTAAAAAAAAAACTCTATAAGCTTGTAAAAATTGAATAAAAACTGACAGAGTCTTGAGTTCTCCCCAGGAAGAGGATTCCTGTCGTTTTCGTCTTTTCTTTTTTGCCGCTTCCCGATTCCCCCGTCTCAAGCCCTGACTCTCTCCTGGAGATGGACTTCAGCAATTTTCCTCTTTTATACCCCCCTTTTTAATCTAGGGACCAAGATTACATACTGCTGAATGGAAAGATTGTAAGGCAGAGGGAAAGAGGTTCCAGTGTGGCATACACCTATTCATGGATGCTAGAATCAGCATAAACATTCTGAACGACAGTTTCCCCCTCAATTAAACCTCAAAACTGCAAAAAATACAGATTGCAGCCTGCACTAAAACCTGAAAAGTGAACAAAGCTGGAAGACCCTCATAAGAAAGAACAGGATATTCCAGAAGTGAAACAAAAGAAAACCCACGTTCCCTCAAAAACAGAATTAAAGAAGGAGAGGGAATGGGGGAGAGAGAGAAAAATCTACACAAATCAAGAAATACCAAAAGAAGAGTATGGGTCTCTCCCAGACCCCTGGTAGGGCAGACACTGAGAAAACTGACTTCGGAATGCAAACAATGAAGAGCCCCAAGAATGAAGAATCTCAAAGTATAAACCTAGATATCAAAACATTAATGGAGAGATTAAAAAGAATTGAGGAGACACAAGAAAAAACTAGAAAGGAGCTGATATCGGAGATAACAGTAATAAAGAATATTGTGAATGAAATAAATAACAAACTGATAAGCATGGAAAGCAGAATTATCCTAGCAGAAGAATCTCAGAGCTTGAGGACCTAAATCTAGAACTAACCCAAACTCTTAAAAACACAGAAAATGAGCTAAAAAAGACAGAACAAACTTTCAAGAGATGAACGATTACTTCAAGAGACTGAACCTAAATGTAAATGGCCTTTCTGAGGCAGAAAGAGAGACAGAGACCACACTGGAACAAACTTTCCATGAGATCATTCAAGAAAACTTCCCTTATCTAATCACTGATGCAAAAATTCAAACACAAGAGATTCAGAGAACCCATGCAAGAGAACAAATGAGAAGACCAACTGCTAGACACAATAATTTGCCTAAACGAAGTAGGCATAAAAGAAAAAATCCTAAAGGCAGCAAGAGAAAAAGGCCAGATCACCTAACATGGAAGACCAATCAGAATAGCAGCAGATTTATCTACAGAAACCCTCCAGACTAGGAGAGTTTGGAGCCCTATATTCAAAGTCCTAGAAGATAAACAATTTCAACCACGAATAACCTACCTGGCCAAGCTAAGCTTCATCAGCAAGGGAGAATTAAAATCTTTCCCAGATATCCAACCCCAAAGAACTAATGCTGCCACCAAACCACCTCTACATGAAACACAAAGAAAATACTAAACAAAAAAGAAAAGTAAAAAAGAACAACGTCCTTAACAAGAGTACAGGAAAAAGAAAGAAATATACATGAACCAACCCCAAAACCAAAAGAAAGACAAAAAAACCAAATGGAAGAACAACAACTCTATAAGAACTCTATGATAGGGATGAACCTCACATTTAAATAATTACCCTGAATGTGAATGGACTAAATGCACCACTGAAAAGACATAGAATGGCAAAATGGATAAAATATCACCAGGCAACAGTATACTGCCTTCAAGAGACCCACCTCACTAGAAAGGACATACACAGACTCAAAGTAAGAGGATGGGAAACAAATTTTCAGGTGAATGGAACACAAAAGAACGGAGGAGTCACGATCCTAATTTCAGACAAAATACCATTGAAGCTATCAAAAATTAAAAAAGATTTAGAGGGCCACTAAATAATGATAAAATGTTCACTCCATCAACAAGAAATATCTATCCTAAACATATATGCACCCAACATAGGTGCGCCAACTTTCATAAAGTAACTTCTAGAAAACCTAAAGAAAGATATTGACTCTAACACCCTCATAACTGGGGACTTTAATACCCCACTCACAACCCTAGACAGATCATCAGGACAAAACATCAGCAAGGAGATCTGGAACCTCAATGTGACTCTGGACCAAATGGACTTATTTGATACCTACAAAACACTCCATCGTAAGACCACAGAATATACATTATACTCATCACCACATGGAACGTATTCTAAGATCAATCACATAATTGGCCATAAATCAAACATAAGCAAATTTAAAAGGTCTGAAATTCTACCATGCACCTTCTCAGACCACAGTGGAAAAAATAAACATTGACATCAACAAAGTCCCCCCAAAACCCACAAAGACATGGACACTAAACAGCATGATGTTAAACAACTCCTGGGTCAATGATGAAATCGAAACAGAGATCAAAAGAACCTGTAAACAAATGAAAATGAAGAAACATCTTATCAAAATCTCTGGGAAACCTTAAAAGCTGTAGGAAGAGGGGAATTTATATCCATACAAACACACATGAAGAAAATGGAAGAAACACAAATTAACAGCCTAACAAGCCACCTAAGGAAGCTGGAAAAGCAAGAACAAAAATACCCTAATTTCAGGAGAAGAATCCAGATCACCTAAATAAAAGCCCAAATCCAGGACATAGAAGACAAAAAGATAATACAAAAAATCAATGAAACAAAAAGCTGGTTCTTCAAAAGTATAAACAAGATCAATGGTCCCCTAGCTAGACTGACCAAGAAAAAATGAGAAAAAACCCAAATAAGCAAAATCAGAAACACCAAAGATGAAGTCACATCTGACACTGAAGAAACACAAAAGATCATTAGAGACTATTATGTACACTTGTATGGAAACAAACTTGAAAACCTTAAGGAAATGGAGGACTTTCTGACATCACACAACCTACCTAGGTTGGAACAAGAAGAAATTGAGACCCTAAATAGACCAATAACAATCAAGGAAATCGACTACGTAATAAGAAAACTTTCTACAAAAAAAAAAAGCCCTGGTCCAGATGGCTTTCCAGCAGAATTCTACAAGACATTTAAGGAGGAGCTGATACCAATCCTACTGAAGGTATTGCAGGTGATTGTAAAAGATGGAACACTCCTCAAATCATTTTACTTAGCCAACATCACATTGATACCCAAGCCAGGTAAAGTTCCAACAAATAAAGAGAACTACAGACCAATATCTTTGATGAACATACATGCTAAAATTCTCAACAAGATCCTAGCAAACTGGATTCAACAATGCATATCAAAAATCATCCATCATGACTAAGTAAGCTTCATTCCTGGGATGCAAGGCTGGTTCAACATTTGTAAAACCATAAAAGTAATTAAAAACATCAACAGATGTCAAAAAATACCACATGATTATGTCATTAGATGCAGAAAAAGCTTTTGGTAAAATCCAGCACCCCTTCTTGATAAAAACCCTTGAACATCTAGGCATACGGCGACCATAACTCAAAATAGTAAAAGCCATCTACGAGAAACCCACAGCCATCCTACTCCTAAATGGAAAACAATTGCAATCATTTTCCCTGGAAACTGGAACAAAAAAAGGATGTCCACTCTCACCCCTCCTGTTCAAGATAGTATTAGAAGTCCTGGCTCAAGAAATCAGAGAAGAGAAGGCAATCAGGGGTATCCAAATAGGAAAATAGGAAGTCAAGTTATCTCTCTTTGCAGATGATATGATTGTATACCTTGAAAACCCAAAAAAATCTGTGAAAAACCTCCTTACACTGATAAAGGCCTTTGACAAAGTCACAGGATACAATATAAATGTACAAAAGACAATAGCCTTTCTCTACAACAATAATAACAAACAGAAATCCAAATAAAAAGCACCATTCCATTCACAGTAGCCACAAAAAAATGAAATACTTTGGTATCTTCCTAACCAGAGACATGAAAGACCTTTACAATGAAAACTGCAAAACACTGCTCAAAGAAATCAAAGATGACACAAACAAGTGGAAAAATATCCCATGCTCATGGATTGGAAGAAACAACATTGTGAAGATGTCCATCTTACCTAAGGCAATCTACAAATTCAATGCAATACCCATCAAATTACCAGCAACATTCTTCTCAGACCTAGAAAAAACAACACAGGAATTCATATGGAAACACAAACCTCCAAGAATAGCCAGAACAATCCTCAGCAAAAACAAAACAACAAAAAACAAAAAAAAACAGTGGTATCACATTACTAGACTTCAAACTTTATTATAAAGCTACAATCATCAAAAGAGCTTGGTATTGGTATAGGAACAGGCATATAGATCAATGGAAAAGAATTGAGATTCCAGAAGCAATACCTCAATTTCTCAACCAACTCATCTTCGACAAAGCCTCCACCACTTACTGCTGGGGAGAGGAGAACCTATTCAGTAAATGGTGCTGGGAAAACTGGCTGACCACATGCAGAAGATTGAAACAGGACCCTTATCTATCCCCATGCACAAAGGTTAACTCCAAATGGAGCAGAGACCTAAATGTAAAACCTCAAACCATAAGAACTTTAGAAAATGAAGGACATACCCTCTTGGAAATCGGAACTGGCATCCAATTCTTGAACCCTGAAACCCACAGGTCATAAGAGATAAGATAGACAAGTGAAACCTTATTAAAGTGACAAGTTTCTGCAAAGCCAAAGAAACCATCAAAAGAGCAGGGAGACAGCCTACAGACTGGGACAAAGTATTTGCCAACACCAGGTCTGACAAGGGCTTACATCTTGCATGTATAAAGAACTCAAACGTGCTGAAAAGAAAAAAA
>NW_007233252.1:0-7657 GCF_000164805.1 Carlito syrichta | reverse complement strand
GTTCATCCTCACTAATCATCAGGGAGATGCAAATCAAAACCACACTGAGATACCACCTAACTCCAGTCAGAATGGCAGTTATCAACAACTCAAAAAATAACAGCTGCTGGAGAGGGTGTCGTGAAAAGGGAATACTTCTACACTGTCGTTGGGAGTGTAAACTAGTGCAACCTCTGTGGAAAGCAGTGTCGCGATTCCTAATAGCTCTAAATATCAACCTCCCATATGACCCCACAATCCCCCTACTGGAAATATATCCTGAAGAACTCAAATCACTCTATAAAAATATATACCTGCACACGTATGTTTATCTCAGCATTGTTCACAATAGCAAGAACCTTTAAGTAACCATGTTGCCCTTCAAAAGAGGACTGGATTTTTTAAAATGTGGTACATATATACGATGCAATACTTTGCAGCCATAAAAAAGAACAAAATCATGATTTTTGCAGCAACCCGGATAGAACTAGAGTCTATAATACTGAGGGACCTCTCACAGAAACAAAGATCCGAGTATCACATGTTCTCACTCATATAATGGACCTTGAACATCCAATGTGATACTATAAGAAAATGACTGACAGTAATGGGAAACTATGGGGGGGAGAGGAGTTTGTCGGTGTTAAATATCTGTCTGTGGTTGGGGAAACACCTCTTAACAACAGGGTGCCTGAATAAAATGTATTTGTATACCTAACCCTTAACTGTACTCCACAAACATAATAAAATATATTGATTAAAAAATATATATATATAACCTGCAAATCTGAACTCTCTTTCTGTCTCTCTCTACCTCTCTCTCTCTCTCCCCTCCTGCCCCCTCTCATTGTCTCTTTCTCTTTCTCTCTCTCTCTCTCTCCTTCTCTCTCATCTCTCTTTCCTTCCCTTTCTCCCTCTCATTTACTCCCCCTTCCCCTCCTCTTCTCCCCTTCCTACGCCCCATTCCCCTCCTACTCCCCTACACACACACACACACACACACACATACACACACACACAAACACACATACACACACACACACTCTATGGATTTACATGCATTGATTTGTGATGAAGCTGCTTCTTATAAGGACAACACCATAAAATGTTCTCTGGGAGTAAAACATTATGTATTTACCAATGTCTAATGACTCTGCAGAGGGTAGTCTAATATATATAATATAAAAAGAACCTGTGTAAATGATTCTCTCATGATATGGGCTACAGAATTTTGACTAGAGGATGAGGATGTTCCACAAATAAATATTTCCTTCCGGGAATGTGTTAGTGTTTGCCAGAGGTCTGACAGCCATTGAACAATGCCAAAAGAGTTCACTAGTGAGAACCTGTCATTATTGAGAATGCCTAGGTAATCATGAGAGAATAGAATGTGTTGTGGGTGATTAAGAGCTTATTTTACAATTGGGAAGCATATCCAAAAACATCACAAAGGTGGCCAGGTGTAGACGACAGACTCCAGAGTTCCCTCAATACCAACCACAGAAGAAACATGGATGCCCATGACTGCATAGTGTGTTGGAAAAGATGCAGCCCTTGGGGTTAAATAAATGTCAGGTCACTTGGCCCATCACCTTCTTCCCCAGCTGCCAGTCTTTGATTTTAATTTTTTTAATTTTTAAATAATGCACTTTGCACACTTTTTGAAAGGGTGTGACAACATTTATGTACACTACCTAGCTGAGATATGCAGATTTTGGATACATTAAACTACTACTATTATTATTACTATTGAAATAATTGAATAACATCTGGCTGTGTGCTATTCCATTACTTTATTATTTATTTATTATTATTAAAAATTGAATAACACCTTGTTACGTGTCAAGTGAAATGTTTTTTATCAACACACATCATTGATTTATACTCAAAGTGAATACCCAAAAGCCCACCTCAACCCACTGCTAAAGTACCTTCAATTCATTTCCATCTTGTATTCACTGTGCATGTTTTTGGTATGTGACTATACCACTTTGCTGAGACAATCCCGTGCACTGTGTCCAAAATCTACAAGTTCAATATTCCTTGTAGCCACTCTACTTGATTACATTTCTGTTCTTATATCTCTAATTCTACATTTCACCCAATTTCTTATTTTGTTTGTTTCTTTGTGTTATGAGTCTGAGTCTCACTCCGTCATCCAGGTTGGAGGGTAATGGCACGAAAACGGTTCACCACAACTTCAACCTCTTAGACTCAGGTGATCAATCCACCTCAGACTTCCAAGTAGTAGGGACTCAGCATGCACACCACCATGCTTGGCTATTTTTTTTTACTTTTTGTTGAGATGAGGTCTCACTATGTTGCCTAGTCTGGTCTCAAATTCCTGGCCTCAAGCAATCCTCCTGCCTCAGCCTTCCAAAGTGCTGGGATTACAGACATGAGCCACTGTGCCTGGCCTACCACCCAGCAGTTCCTTCATAGGTTATATCCTTGAGGAAAAGTTTGCAAAACTGATTTATGAGTGAAAGAAACTGTTTAACAAGAGTTGCATTCTGTAAATGCTGAAAAATAAGACTGGTGTCTGAATGCATTAAAAAGATACAAAATTATGTTCCCATTATGTGGCAAAACATTGCTCTTTTTATTTTCCTGTGGTATAAATCAGGATACCAATTAAATTCTTTCCTGTAATTACATTTACAGCTCTTTTACCTTTATTCATGCTATAACTCTCTTTATGGAAAAAAGTACATTGCAAGTGAGGGTAGAACATGTTTGGGGCACTCTGGCAGGAGGTCAGAGATGACGTGTGGGTCTATGGACACTGAACTATCTGAATTCTGCCAGGATAAAAAAGCAGATGCCTTGGCAATTCTGCATTACAAACACCAGGAAGATTTTCAGACAATAGATCTTTGATTGCCAAGCTTCTAAAGAGCGTGGTTTCCTCTCTGGAACATAATCCATCTGCTGGTATTACAACCATGGCACTCAGAGGGAGGAAATGAATTATAAAGTGCTGTGTAAAGTGTGAAATGGCCACCTTTAAGCTTAATCATCCTCCTAATGTTGTGAAGTCCATAAAATATGCATTAATTCTAGTTTTTAATAGTTTTTATCAATCCATCTTTTTTCTTCAAATGGTAGACCTTGCCTGATAGAAGAGATTCTTCACACTGCACTTCCAGTCTATGATGTATTTTGTAATCTGACTTACTTTTTTTCTTGGTTTCTTAAGCAATTTATTAGATAAAGCACACAAAGCCATAAACAGCTTTTTGAGTATTGAAACTGTAAGGAAAACTAGGATCATTCTGATGTCAGTTCATTCACTATAAGCAGATAGACTTTCATCGATAAAATGTGGCTATTATAATATTTTTACAAGATTTAAATTCATGAAAAAATTTTAAATAACTATTTCTAGTTTTCATTTGTCTTCACGTTATATTTATTTAATTTAAGGCAAAAAATTTTAATTGTAAAAGTTTATATTTAGAAATTTTAAAAAAACAAGTATTTTGAGGGAGATGATAATTACTGCGTTTATCAAACATCCCATTTCCCACTACCTGTCAATCTCCAAAATTTTTCAGCAGCAATTAAAAAATGACAAACACAAAATACATAAACTTACTGGACCTGATTACAACCTCCTAAAAGTTGGAAACAACCTAACTCCTCCCAAAATAGAAGATAGATTAAATTAACTGTGGCATAGTCAGAAAAGCACAATTCAGTAATTAAAATTATAACCTAATAGAATAAATAACATGTGATAATGTTTCTAGTATAATGCTAAGTGAAAAAAGTAGAGTACAAAGGAGGAGGGCAGAGTAAGTTAATTTCACTAAAAGTATAAATAAGTTTATGTACAAAAGGTCTAGAAAGGATTACAGCAACATGATTACAGTTTTATTTCCTCTGTGATTATATTCTGGGTGATTTATATTTTCTTCCTTATAACTTTCAATATTTTTCAGATTTTCATTGACTTTATACCATATGTGAATCAAAAAAATTAAAATTTTTAAAATCAATGACAAAAACTTCCTCAGATACTTATTGGTAATAGTGTCACTGTGTAATCTGTATTAGCTGCTAATGACATAATAAATCCTTAATTATAAATTAAATATCAAGATAAAATTGTTATTACATTTAACAAAAAGAAATGAACTGAGAGGCATGTACTGAACAACTACTACAATAACAGCTGGTATAGAATGTGCCAACAAATGTGAAGGAAGTGGCATTTATGATCACAGAAATTGGCACATGAACCCCACCTACAATACTAGAACCAGATTTCAGCACAATCACAGAAAAGATGGGACAAATGGATTGGGAAGGAACAAGTCATGTACTGGGCATGGGGGCACATTCTTGTTAGAGGACAAAGCAGGGCGGGCTCACCCATCAGACACAGTAAACATAATAAAGAGTACACTCAAAATTAATCTATTTTAGAATGCAAACAAACAACAACAACAAAAAACAGCTTCTTTGTTAAAATGCTAAGAGCATGCCAATAGTCACAAAACACATAATTTCATATATTTTATTTATGGATGGAGGAATCCACACAAGAAAAATACTGAAGTTTCATGAATGCCTTATTGCAGCCCTGTCTCAATGATCAGCTAAAGAATAGTGTTTACAAAAACAGCTCCAACATCTCTAGAGAACATAGATGAGACAGTGTCTAAGCCAGTATGACCATATATACAGTAAAGGAATTGAGGACCCAGAGACAGAGAGCAGCCGTATGTGATGAGAACAGTGAGTGAAGGGGAGGATCTTGCCAAGGGATTTGGCACTTCACTGCAGTGCTAGCCGTGGCTCTGATGATGCTACAGTTCTGTAAATTTGTGGCTAATCAGCCCTGAGCATGGTCGCTGTGCTGGAGCCATAGGTGCAGTCTTTCCAGTTCCTGTTCCACTTGGGCAAAGATATACCTTCCAAAATTTCATATTGCACCAAGTTGGGACAAATGATTACGTGGCTTGAGAGAATGAAGTTAAAATGTTTTCACAGGGTGAAAGGCTGAAAACAGTGAAATTAAACAATGGTGAACGTAATAGTCAATAAATAAAATGTAAAGAACATACCAGGAAAATGCAGATTCAAGAGGTTCCGTGAAGGAAGAGTGAGTGACTCTAAGACCAAAATGAGTTCAGACTGTTTCCTTGCCACTGAAACAAACAAGTGCAATTGTGGACTTGGACTTTGGTTGAAATCTAATGCCTAAATCAAGGAAAATCACTCTGTTCATCTCTGCATACTATTTTTAGAAAGAAGCTGCTATATTGGGATCAAGACACAAAAGATAATCAAGTTGGCAAGCACTTATGAACCATGATGCCACCTGGAGAATGTGGGGGATGCTCAGCCTGAAGGGTTGAGATGTATGCATCTGTGTGTGCCTTGGCTGGCGCTGAGCATTGGTTGGGGCGTAACAGCTGGCTCAACTTGTTTGATGATGAGTAACCACATAAAGCAGGGACAGTTCTTATTTTGAATTATTTCTGAAGTCAAAACCAAAGGTTAACCATTGCAGAAGAAAAGACTTTCACCACACTACAACTGAAATCATTTCAAACCATTAGAGTTGTCCAATAATAAAATGAAATTCTTGAAAAAGCAACAAATTTTTGGGTGCCAGAAATATTCAAATACAGACTGAAAGTTTATTAATAATACTGCAGAAGTCATTCTTGGCATGGATATGTGGTGGGACGGGATGATCTGTAATGTAAGAGTAAAATATCTTATTGAGGGTAAGACAAATACAAAAGACACAGTGAGGAGGAGATGGCAAGGGTGTGTGGGACACCAGATGGGCAAAGAAGAGAAAAGAAAGTTGTAGTGTTATGTTGCATGCCACACATCATGAGTTAGAACAGACTAGATTCCAGCTTGTGACCCTTCTCTCCACTTCCCCTGTCACATCCTGCACATGGTCTCATCCTCTGCTGTTCACCAGCCCTTTCCAGGGCACAGCCCAATGCAGTCACATAAGAACGTCAGCACAGGCTTTCTGTGAAGGAGTCAATGTCTCTGTCTTCTCTTGCAGGGACTGTCAGAAGCACCAAGAGCACAGTCAAAGAACCATGGAGTGGTAGACCCCATAAAAATCAGATCTTCAAAGTCAGATTCTCTGAGGCCAATACAAGGAAATGCAGACTATACAAAGGGAAAATCTGCAAGAATTCTTACTGTGAATTGCGGTGGAAATTATTAAGCAATACCCTTTATGATCGTCAGAATAGATGTATACTGTAGCCAGAAATTTATTTCCTGATATAAAAACAACTGGAGGAAAGTAGGGCTTTTATCAACAACTCGTTTTGAGAAATATGGATTAAGTATAAGTAATTATAGAATGAAGACAAAAGATAATAAAACAAAATGAAAAACAGCTTTAGACTTTTCAACCATGAAATATAAGCCTGAATGTTTGAAATTTTATTCATTCCTGTGCAGTTTATATTATTAGCATTTTATTAAGTAAAGCTGTAAATTTGGTTTTACAGTGAAAATAAAATTGGTTTCTTTAAGCCTGTTTCCTTTTCTGTGAAATAAGGAATTTGAGCAACATGATCGCTACATCCTATTTCAATTCTGCAATTCAACAATTAATAGACTGTATTTGTTATTTACTGTAGCCACCAGAGTCGATAATTTTGTGAGATCTTGTTCGAATTGCTCTCAACCACTTTTAGAAACTCATTAGCAGGCAAGTGTTGAAATAATGGAATCATTTTCCAGCTTCCATCAGTATGCAAATCCCAAAGACAGGTGATAGAAGTGAACAGTCCCAATTATTAGGAGCGTGGCTGCCATAGCAATAGGTTGAGGATACAGAGCAGAATGTTGATGAACCTAGCAGCATGCCCTCCACTCCCATCGCACAATGGCCCTCATGGAATTAATTTCTGGAAGAATCAAAAAGGAGCTTTTAAGTGTGATTTGCATGATGTCCTGACAGACTTTCTGGGAGAACCAGGAGCACTTGTCACGGCCCCTCTTGGTGATCCAAAAGTTGATATGATAATTATTCTTGTGATGCTTCACATTGCAATAAAATATCCTCCTAGAAACAGAGAATCAAGAAGTCAGACTTAAAATTGGTTTCCATTATTCACAATCACGTGCTCCTTTTGATTATTTAAGCATATTTAGTGCACAAAACATGCCTATTGGGTGGCATAAACTCCTCCACTAGCAGAGGAAGTATCATGGTAGTCACATGGTTGAATTCTTGGCTCAAGGTCATATGTTATTGTGAGCTCCCAAAACAAAGAATAAAAGCACAGCCTGTGAAAGTATCTAAAAATACCTTGTAGGATACATGATTTTCATAGTAAAAAGAGTTAAAAATTGTAGCGTTCTTAACAACCTTCCAAATGTGTCTTAACAATAATAATTCAAATGCCCCTGAGAGAACCTCAGTAACAGGGGACAAAACATCGCTATTGATCTCTATCAGATTCCAATGACGATGCGTTCACAGCACTTCATGTAATAGATGAAGAAGAAATCAAATAAGACAGTCTTGGAGTAATGGGGACATCAGAATATTAGGAATCTGTTGCAGAATTGATGATCAAGAGATGTTGGTTTCCCTGGGAAAGTACTGTTTCTATTCTCCCTGGATGGTATAGACAGCACACATGGTATTTGTGAAAATAGTATATTTGTGACAAATCAAAAA
>NW_007233251.1:0-37661 GCF_000164805.1 Carlito syrichta | reverse complement strand
GACTTAACTAGGTGACTTAACTAGCTAGCCAGCTTACTTTAATAGCTGGCTTAACTAGCTACCTACCTAGTCAGCTGACTTAACTTGTTGCTTTAACTAGCTAGCTCCCTTGCTAGCTATCATATAGCTAGCTGACTTAAATAGCTGACTTAACTAGCTAACCAACTGACATATCTTGCTGAATTAACTAGCTAGTTACCTAGCTAGTCAGCTGACTTAACTAACAGAAATAACTAGCGTGTCAACTGTCTATGCATTTGACGTAACTAGTTTTTTAATAGCTATCCAGCTAGCTGGACAACTATCTTAACGAGCTGATTTAACTAGGTAGACAGCTGGGTAACCTGCTGACTAATCTAGCTGACTTAACTAGCTTGCCAGCTGGCTAGCCAGCTGACTTAATAGCCTAGCTACCTAGCTAGCTAACAGCCTAGCCAGTTGACTTAACCATCTGACTTAACGAAATAGCCAGCTGGCTGGACAACAGACTTAACTACCTAGCTACCTAGCTAGACAGCTGGATAGCCAGGTGACTTAACTATGTGTTGTAACAAGATAGCCTCATAGTTAGCCAGCTCACATAACTAGCCACCTACCTACATAGCCTGCTGGCTTGCCAGCTGAGTTAACTACCTAACTACCTAGATAACATGCTGTCCGGCGAGTTAACTTGACTGCATGAATTAACTAGCTGGCCATCTGGCTAGTCAGCTGATTTAACTAGCTAGCTACCCTGTTTTGCAGGTGACTAGAGAGCTGACTTATCTAGCTCTCTATGTAGCAAGCTAGCTGGTTTAATTAGCTGACTAAATTACCTATTAAGCTGAATAGCCAACTGGAATAACTAGCTCGCTACTTAGCTAACCAACTCACTAGCCAGCTGACTTAACTCACTGACATAAATAGCTGGCCTGCTTGCTAGTCAGTTGAATTAAATTGTTTGCTATATAGTTAGCCTGCTGGCTAGCCAGCTGTCTAAACTAGGTGACTTAACAAGCTAGCCAGCTGTCAAGCTAGCTGAGTTAATTAGCAACTTACCTGGCTAGCCAGCTGGATAGCCAACTGGCATAACTAGGTGACATAATATGCTAGCCAGCAGTCTAGACTGCTGACATAACTAACTACCCAGCTAGCCAGCTGTCTAGCCTGCTGAATTAACTAGGTGTCTTAACTAGCTAGCAACTAACTTAACTAGCTGACTTAACCAGCTAGATACCTAGCTCACCATCTGGATTAACTAACTGATTTAAAGAGCTACCTAGCTGACATAACTAGCTGACTTATATGGCTAGATTTCTAGGTAACCAGCTGACTTAACTATCAGAAATAACTAGCTGGACAGATAGCTAGCCATCTGACTTAACTAGATTTTTAACGAGCCAGCCAGCTTCATAGCCAAAAGACTTAATGAGCTGACTAAACTAGCTAGGCAGCAGGTTGCCAGCTGACAACTAGCTGATTAACAAGCTAGTTAGCTTGCTAACCATGTGACTTAACTAGAGTTACATATCTAGACATCTGGCTAGCCAACTGACTTACCCAGCTTACTTAAGTTTGCAAGCTGGCAAATCTGCTCACTTACTTAGCTAGATACCTACATAGCCTGCAGGCTAGCCAGCTGACTTAACTATCTGACTTGAGTAGATAGCCTGCTGGCTAGCAAGCTGACATATCTAGTTGGTTATCTGCCTAGCCAGTTGGTTAGACAGCTGACTAAATTAGCTGACTTAACCAGCTAGCCAGTTGGCTAGCCAACTGAATTAACACACTGACATCACTAGCTAGACAGGTAGCTATCTAGATGACTTAACTAGTTAGCTACATACATTTCCAGTTGGCTAGCCAGGTATAACTAGCTGAATTAACAGCTAGCCAGATGGCTAGCCAACTGACTTAACTAGCTCGCTACATATCTAACCTTCTGGCTAGACAGTTGACCTATCTAGCTGAGTTAACTAGCTAGCTACCTAGCTGTTCAGGTGACTTATAGAGTCATCTAACCAGCTAGCTACCTAGCTAACAAGCTGACTTAAATACTTAGCGACCTAGCTAGCTTGCTGACTTAGCCAGCTAGCTAACTAGTAAGCTTACTCGTTATCTAACGTGCTAGCTAGCTGACTTAATCATCTGACTTAACTCATTACCTAAAAAGCTAGCTAGCTGACTCAGCCAGTTGACTTAGCTCGTTAGCTAATTAGCTAAGCTTGTCTACTCAACTAGTTGACACAACCCGTTTGCTAACTAGCTAGCTAGCTGATTCAACCAGCTGGCTTAACACTTTAGTTAACTAGCTAACTACCTCACTCATCCTGCTGCCTTAATCTATTAGCTAACTAGTTAGCAAATTGTCTTAACCATCTGACTAACTTAGAAAGCTGACTTAACTAGCTGACTTAGCTATCTGACTTAACTACTTAGCTAGCTGAATTAACTGACTGACTTAACAAGTTAGCTAGCTGACAACTACCTGAATTAAATAGTTAGTTAATTATTTAACTTGCTGAATAACCAGCTACTTTAATAATTATCTAACTAGTTAGGTAGCAGACTTAAGTAGTTTACTTAAATAGTTAGGTTACTAGTGAGCTAGCTGAATTAGCTTACTTAGCTAGCTAGCTGATTAGCTAGCTGACTTAACTGGTTGGATAACGAGATAGCTAGCTGACTTAAGGAGTTGGTTAACAAGTTAGCTAACTGTTTCAACTAGTAGGTAAACGAGTTAATTAGCTGACTTCACTAGTTGGTTAACGAGTTAGCTAGGTGAATTAACTTGTAGGCTGATGAGTCGGCCGACTACTTAGATTGTTTAACACGTTGGCTACCTACTCGGCTGACTTGTTAGCTGGCTTAACAATTCGGCCGACTAATCGGCCGACTAGTCAGCTGGATTAAGAAGATGACTCACCATTTGGCCTGGTAGTTGGCAATGGTAACTTGTTGTCACCTCGTTTGCTGACCTAAATAGTCAGTCGACTATTCGGCCAAATTGTTATCTGACCTAACTAGTCTGCCAACAAGTTAGCTGTGCTTACTTGTTGGCTGACAAGTTGGTCGAGTAGTTGGACGATTGTTTAACTCACTTTACTACTTGGAAGGCTAGTTGACGGACCGGTTACCTGACTTAACTAGTCGGCCACCGTGTGAGCCGATAGGTGAGCTGACTAACTAGTCAGTGGAGGAGAGAGTCAACTGGTCAGGTGACTTAATAAGTCAGCAAACAAGTGAGTTGATTGGTAAGCTGACTTTAGTTGGCTGTCGAGTGAGCTGACAGGTCAGCTGAATTAATTAACCTACCGGTGAGTGAGTTAACTGGTCAGCTGACTTTAGTCAGCCGGCGAGAGAGTCAACTTGTTAGAAGACTTAACTAGTCGACTGGTGAGAGAGCAGACTGTTGAGCCAAATTAAGTGGTTGGACATCAAGTGAGCGATTGGTGAAATGCCCTAGCTAGTCGTCCAGCTTGAGAGACATTTGTGAGCTGAATTAACCAGTCGGCTGGGGAGCAAGTCGACTAGTTAGCTGTCCTGTTGGCCTGCGAGCACGCCGATGAGTTTGTTGAACTTTTTGCTGATGAGTCAGCCGACTAGTTTGCTGACCGGTTGGCAGGTGAACGAGCAGACTAGTTAGCTGACCTGATGGAAAGCGAGCATGGTCACTAGTTAGCTGACCGGCATGATGAGTTGATAGCTCACTAGTTAGCTAAGTAACTGATTTGCTAGCTGACTTAACTAGATAGATGACTAGCTACCTGGCTATGTGGCTGACATAACTAGCTAGCAAACAAGATATCTAGCTATCTACCTAGCTGACTTAACTAGCTAGCTAACTGGCTAGTTAGCTGGCTAGCTGACTTAACTATCAAGCTGATTCATTAGTTGATTAGATACCTGACTTAAATAGCTAGCTGACAAGCAACCTGACTACCTGGCTGACTTAACTAGCTGGCTGAATAGTTACCTGATTTGATAGCTGACTTAAGTAGCTAGCTGGCTAGCTAGATGACTTAACTAGCTGACTAGCCAGTTGGCTAGCTAACTGGCTAGCAAGCTGACAACCAGATAGCTACCTGATTGGATAGATGACTAGTCACCTGGCTTAACTAGCTAGCTACCTGGCTGGATAGTTCGCTAGGCAGCCACCTAGCTAGCTAGAGGGCTGGCCATCTGGCTAGCTAGCTGAACTAAATTGCGAGCCGGCTGGCTGGACAGTCTGATAGCCAGCCAGCTTAACTAGCCAGCCAAGCTGCTGGTCAGTCAGTTTAACTAGATGGCCAACTACCTGACCAGCCTGTTAACCAGCCATCTTAAATTGTCAGCCACCTAGCTAGCCAGCTGGTGAACCAGCTGACTTAACTAGCTGACTTAACTAGATAGACATCCGGCTAGCCAACTGGCATTACTAGCTAGACACTTAGCTAGCCAGCCAGCTAGCCAGTTCACTTAACTCACTGAATTAACAAATTAGCCAGTCGGCTAACCAGCTAAATTAATTAGTTAGCTACCTACCTAGACAGGGGGCTAGCCAGTTGTCTTAACTAGCTGATGTAACAAGCTAGACAGTTGGCTAGCCAGCTGACTTAACTAGCTGGCTACCATACTAGCTAGATGGTTAGCCACTTGAAATAACTAGCCGACTTAACCTGCTAAGCAGCTGGTTAGCCAACTGACTCAACTAGGTGACTTAACTCGTTAGCGAGCTGGCTAGCCAGCTGACTTAACTAGCTGACATCACTAGATACCCTTGTGGCTAGCCAGCTTACTTAACTAGCTAGCTACCTACGTATCACCCTGGCACGCCAGCTGACCTAACTAGCTAATGTAAAGAAGTAGCCAGCTGGCTAGCCAGCAGACTTATCTAGCTAGCTATCTTTTTAGGCAGCTGGCTAGCCAGCTGATTTAACTAACTGACTTAACTAGCTAGGCTGCTGACTTAACTAGCTGAGTTAACTAGGTAGTTACCTACCTAGTCAGCTGTCACATTAGATGATTTAATTAGCTAGGTACCTAGCTAGCTATCATATAGCTAGGAGACTTAACTATGAGACTTACCTAGCTAGCTCGCTGACATACCTAGCTGACTTAACTAGCTATCTTCCTAGCTAGCCAGCTGACTTAAGTAGCTGAAATATCTAGCCAGCCAGATGGCTGCCCATCTGACTTAACAAGCTTATTTTTTTTGAGTTGGAGTATCACTCTGTCACTCTGTCACCCAGACTGTAGTGCAGTGGCCGCTCCCAGTCCCCACAGCCTCAACATGCTGGACCCCAGGATCCTTCCACCTCAGCCTTCCAAGTAGCCAGAATTACAGGCATGTGCTACCACACCCGGCTGATTTTTTTATTTATTATAGAGATGAGGTCTTGCTGACCAGGTGGGTCTCAAACACATGGGCTCAGGCAATCCACTCAACTCAGCCTCCCAAAGGTGCAGGATTACAGGCTGAGCCACCGAGCCTGGCTTACCTAGCTTTTTAACTAGCTAACCAACTGGCTTGACAACTGACTTAACATGCTGACTTAATTAGCTACCCAGCTGGTTAGCCAGCTGAGCAAACAAGTTGACTTAACTAGCTTGCCAACTGGAGAGCCAGCTGACTAATTGCCTACCTATCTAGCTAGCCAGCAGCCTAGTCAGCTAATGTAACTAGATGACATAATGAAGTATTCAGCTGGCTAGCCATCAAAGTTAACTAGTCATCTACCTAGCTACACAGTTGGATAGCCAGCTGACTTAACTAGCTGATCTAACTAGATAGCCTAATGGCTAGTCAACTGACTTAACTAGCTACCTAACTACATAGCCCGCTGGTTTGCCAGCTAACTTAATTGCCTAAATACCTAGCTAACCAGCTGACCAGTGAGATGAATTAATTAGGTGACTTAACTAACTCGAAAGCTGGCTAGCCAGCTGACTTAACTAGATAGCTACCCCTATAGGCAGGTGGCTAGCCAGCTGATTTAACTAACTGACTTAACCAGCTAGCCAGCTGATTAAGTAACTGACTGAACTACCTAGCTACATAGCTCTCCAGCTGAGATAACTAGCTGATCTAACTAGCTAGCTACCTATCTAGCAAGGTGGCTGGTCAGCTGACTTAACTATCTGACTTAATTAGCTAGCCAGCTGCATGGCCAGCTGAATTAACCAGCTAGCAAGCTGGCACAAGTAGCTGACTTAACTAGTTAGCCAGCTGGCTACCCAAGCTGGCTATTTAAGCTGGCTGGCTAGCCAGATGGCCAGTCCTCTAGCTAGCTAGCTGGCTAGTTAATACAGCTGGCTAGCCGTCTAGCCAACCAGGTAGCTAGCTAGTTAAGTCAGTTGAATGGCCAGGTAACCAGCCAACTATCTAATTAGCTAGTTAATTCAGCTAGCTAGCCAGCGAGCTAGTTAAGTCAGCTAACAAGTCAGCTAACATTTCAGCTAACTAGTTAACTCAGCTCTCTAGTCACGTTCCTGGTAAAATAGCTAGTTAAGTCAGCTAGGTAGTCAGCTAGCTACTCAGCTAGATAATTAAGTCAGCTAGCCAGCTATCTAACCAGTTAGCTAGCTTGTTTAGTCAGCTTGCTAGACAGCTATATAGCTTGTTTGTTAGCAAGTTATATCAGCTAGATAGCCAGTTAGCTAGTCAGCTAGCTTGTTAAGTCAGCTAGCAAACCAGCTAGTCACTTGGTTAATTAGTCGGCTAGCAACTCAGCTGGCTGGTCACCTAGCTACTGGGCTCAGTCACTTTCCATCAGGTTAGCAAAATATTTGGCTAGCTCGCCTGCCAACCAGTCAGCAAACTAGTCAGCTTGCTCACCAGTCAGCAGGTCAACTAACTTGTCGACTCGCTTGCAGGCCAACAGGTCAGTGAACTAGTTGGCTTGCTCACCAGCCGACTGGTTAAGTCAGCTCACAAGTCAGCTCACTCACTGGTCGAATAGTTAAAGCAGTTCACGTGTCAGCTCACTTTCCAGCCGACTAGTTAAGACAGCTCATTGGTTGGCTCACTCACCGGTATTCTAGATAAGTCTGACCAGTCTGCTCACTCACCAGCCGATTATATTCAGCTGACCAGTTATCTCCCCCTCTGGCCGACTAATAAAGTCAGCTGACCATTCGACTCACCTACCGGCCGACTAGTTAAGTCAGCTGAAAATTGGCTCACTCCCCATTGAAGTAGTCGATTCAGCTGACAAGTCAGCTCGCTCGCCGGTCAAATACTTAAGTCAACTAACCTGTTGGTTCACTCACTGCCTGACTAGTTAAGTCACCTAACCGGTCGGCCTACTAGTGGTGCAACTAGTTAAATTAGCTAACCTATCAACCGATTGGTAGTCCAAATATCAGTCAACAATTTAGGTCAGCTAACAAGTTGACTGACTAGTTAGGTCAGCTAACTAGTTGGCCAAATAATCGATCGACTAATTAGGTCAGCAAATTAGTCAGCCAACTAGTTAACCAAGCTAACTAGTAGGCCAACTCATCAGTCAACTAGTTAACCCAGCTAAATAGTCGGCCGACTATTCGGCCAACATTTTATGCCAGAAAACAAGTCGGCCGAGTAGTCAGCCAACAAGTTAAATCACCTAGATAACTCGTTAACCAACTAGTTAATTCAGCTAGTCATCTTGTTTACCAAGTAGTTAAAACAGTTAGCTAACTAGTTAACCAACTAGTGAAGTCGGCTAGTTATCTCGTTTGTCAGCTAGTTAAGTCAGTTAGCTGTCAGCTAGCTATCCAGCTAGCTAGCTAAGTCAGCAAGCAAAATCAGCTAGCTCACTAGTTAGCTAACTATGTAAGTCAGCTACTTAAATCTGCTTTCTGAATAGTTAGCTAATTAATTAAGTCAGCTAGTTATACAGCTAGTTAAATAGTTAGCTAACTATTTAATGCACATAGTTAAGTTTGCTAGCTAACTAGTTAAGTCAGCCAGTTAAGTCAGCTAGCTAAGTCAGTTTTCTAATTTTGTCAGCTGGTTAAGACAGCTAGCTAGCTAGATAACTAATGGGTTAAGTTAGCAGGTTGAGTCAGGTAGTTAGCTAGTAAATTAATGTATTAAGTCAGCTGATTGAGTCAGCTAGCTATCAAGATAGAAAAGGGATTGAGACAGCTGGTTGAGTAGGCTAGGTAGCTAGTTAGCTAAAGAGTTAAGTCAGCTGGATGAGTCAGCTAGCTACCCAGCTAGCTAACGATATAAGTCAGCTGGTTATGTCAGCAAGCTAGCTCAGCTAATGAGTTAAGTAAGATAATTAAGTCACCTAGCTAGCACGTTAGATATTGAGTAAGCTAAATGGTAAGCTAACTGTTTAAGTCAGCTAGCTAGCTAGGCAGCTAACTATTTCAGTCATCTGGCTAGCTAGGTAGCTAGCTAGTTAGCTAACTATTTAAGTCAGCTGGCTAGCTAGGTAGCTAGCTAGTTAAGTCAGCTAGTTAAGTCAGCTGGCTAGCCAGCAGGCTAGCTAGGTAGAGAGCTAGTTAAGTCAGTTGGCTAACCAGCTGGCTGGTTGGTTAATTCAGCAAGGTAAGAGAGCTGGCAAGCCAACTGACAAGGTAGGTAGGTAGCTAGTTAGTCAGCTAGATAGCTACCTGACTAGCTAGTGATGTCAGTGAGTTAATTCAGCTGGCTAGCCAACTGTCTTGCTGGATAAGTCAGCTATTTTAGTCAGCTGTCTAGCCAGCTGACTAGTTAGGTAGCTAACTGCATAAGTCAGCATGCTAGCAAGCAGGCTAGCAGTTATAGTCAGCTAGTTAAGCCAGCTGGTTAGCCAGCTGGCTAGGTAGGTAGCTACCTAGTTAAATGAGCTGACTACACAGCTTGTAAGCTTAAGTCAGCTAGGTAAGTAAACTTGCTAGAAAGCTGGCTAGATAGAGAGCCAGCTACTTAAGTCAGCTGACTAGTCAGCTGACTAGCTGTTTAAGTCAGCTAGTTAAGTCAATTGGCCACCAGCTGGCTAGCTAGGTAAGACAACTTACTAAGTCAGTTGGCTATTCAAATGATTAATTAGATAAAATGTGATCCAAGTCAGATGGCTATCCCTCTGGCTAGCTAGTTATTTCAGCTAGTTAAATCAACTGGGTAACTAGGAAACTAGCTATATAAGTCAGCTAGTGATGTGAGCTAGCTAGCTAGTTAAGTCAGCTAGTTAAGTCAGATGGCTAGCTAGATAGCTAGCTAGGGAGCTAGCTAGTTGAGGCAGGTAGTTAAGCTAGCTGGCTAGCTAGGTAACTAGCTGATTAGTTCAGCTAGTTATGTCAGTTTGCTAGCTAGTTATGCCAGCGAGTTAATTCAGGTGGCTAGCCAACTGCCTAGTTGTGTAACTAACTAATTATGTCAACTGGCTAGCCAGTTAGCTAGCTAGTTATGTGACCTTGTTAAGTCAGCTCACTAGCAAGCTGAATAGCTTGGTAGCTAGGTAGTTAAGTCAGCTGGCAAGACAGCAGGCTACATAGGTAGCTAGCTGGTTAATTCAGCTGGTTATCCAGCTGACTATCTAGGTAGCTAGGCAGTTAAGTCAGCATGCTACCTGATTAAGTCAACTAGTTATGTCAGATGGCTAGCTAACTAGCTGGCTAGGTTGTATGAGTTAAGTGAGGTGGCTAGCCAGCTGGCTAGCTAGTTAAGTCAGCTAGATAATTCAGCTGGCTTCCCAGGTGGCTGGTTAGGTAGCTAGCTATTTAAGTCAGCTGACTAGTTATCTGGCTAGTTGAATTAACAAGCTTGGTATCTAGCTTTCTGCTGGCTAACCAACTGACTTAACTAGTTGATTAACCAGCTAGCAAGGTGGCACAACTACCTGATTTAACAAGTTAGCCAGTTGGCTACTCAGAAGACTTAACTAGCTCTGTACCTAGCTAGCTTGCTTGCTCATCAGCATACTTAAATTGCTGACTTATTAGCTAGCTAGCTGGCTAGCCAACTGACATAACAACCTTGCTACATAGCTAGCCAGCTGACTACCCAGCTGACTTAACTAGCTGACTTAAATAGCTGGCCTGCTTGCTAGACAGCTGACTTAACTAGCTTGCTATATAGCTAGCCGGCTGGCTAGCTAGCTGATTTTAATAGGTGACTTAACCTGCTAGCCAACTGACTAGACAGCTGACTTAAGTAGCAAGCCACCTAGCTAGCCAGCTGGATATCCAGCTGACTTCACTAGGTGGCTTAACTAGCTAGCCAGCGGACTAGAGAGCTGACTTAACTAGCTACCTACTTAGCCAGCTGTCGAGTCGACTGACTTAACTAGGTGACTTATGTAGCTAGCCAGCTGGCTAGCAGGCTGACCAAACTGCCTAGCTACCTAGCTAGACAGATGAATAGACAGCCGAGTTAACTAGCTAGCTAATTATGTGCCAACTGTCTTGCCAGCTGACTTAACTACCTAGCAACCTACATAAACAGCTGGCTAGTGAGCTGACTTAGCTAGGTTACTTAACTAGCTAGCTAACTGTCTAGCCAGCTGACTTAAATAGCTAGCTACCCAGCTAGGCAGCTGTCTAGCCTGCTGACTTAACTTGCTGATTTAATTAGCTAGAAAGCTGACTTAACTGACTGACTTAAACAGCTAGCTACCTAGCTAGCCAGCTGCCTTAACTAACTGGCTTAACTAGCTAGCTACCTAGTTAGCTATCTAGCTATCCAAGTGACTTAACTAGCTTACTTAACTAGCTAGCTGGCTGACATAAGTAGCTGACTTTCATAGCTAGTTTCCTAGCTAGCCAGCTGACTAAACTAGCTGAAATAAGTGGCTAGCCTGATGGATAGCAATCTGAGTTTACTAGCTTTTTAACTAACTAACCAGCTGGATAAACAACTGACTAAATGAGCTGACTTCACCAGCTAGCCAGCTGGTTTCCAGCTGACTTAACTAGCTGAGTTAAACTGCTAGTCTGTTGGCTAGCCAGCTGACAACTAGCTGACTGCCTATCTAGCAAGCTGACTAGCCAACTGACTTACCTAGCTGACTTAATCTAGCAAGCGGGCTAGCCAGCTCACTTAACTAGCTAGCTACCTACCTATCCAGCAGGCTAGCCAGCTCACTGAAGTAGCTGACTTAAACAGCTAGCCTGCTGGGTAACAAATTGACTTATCTAGCTAGCTACCTACCTAGCCAGCTGGCTAGACAGCTGACTAAACTAGCTGAATTAAACACCTAGCCAGTTGACTAGCCAGCTTACTTAACTCGAAGACATCAATATCTAGCCAAGTAGCTATCTAGCTGGCTTAACTAGCTAGCTACCTACCTTGCCACTTGGCTAACCAGCTGATTTAATTATCTGAATTAACTAGCTAGCCAGCTGGCTAGTCAACTGACTCAACTACCTCACTACATTGCTAGCCAGTTGACCAACTAGTTGATTTAATAGGCTGAATTAACTAGCTAGCCACCTAGCAAGTCAGCAGACTTAAATAGTGGGCTAACTAGCTAGTTACCTAGCAATCAGCTGATTTAAACAGTTAACTAACTAGCTAGCTACCTAGCTAACAAGCTGACTTAAATAGTTAGCTGCATAGCTAGCTAGCTGACTTAACCAACTAGCTAACTAGTTAGCTGACCCCTTATTTAATGTGCTAGCTAGCTGACTTAATCTTCCAACTTAACTCTTTAGCTAACAAGCTTCCTAGGTGGCTAAAGCAGCTGACTTAACTCGTTAACTAGCTAGCAAACTGACTCATCCAGATGACTTAACACGTTAGTTAACTAGCTAGCTACCCTACTCAACCAGCTGACTCAACACGTTTGCAAACTAGCATGCTAGATGACTTAACCAACTGACTTAACCAGTTAGTTAGCTAGCTAATTACCTGATTCAACCTGCTGACATAACCCATTAGCTAACTAGCTTGCTAGCTGTTTTAAACAGCTGACTTAATTAGAAAGCTGACTTAATTAGCTGAATTAGGTAGGTGACTTAACTACTTAGGTAGCTGACTTAATTGGCCACCTTAACTAGTTAGGTAGTTGACTAAAATACCTGAATTAAATAGTTAGCTAACTATTTAACTAGCTGAATAGCTAGCTGGCTTAACTAACCATTAGCTTCTAAGCTAACAAGTTAGGTAACAGACTTAAGTAGCTGACTTAAATAGTTAGCTAACTAGTGAGCTAGCTGACTTAGCTAGCTAACTGGTTAGTTAGCTGACTTAGCTGATGTATCTAGTTGGCTAACGAGATAGCTAGCTTACATAATGAGCTGATTAATGAGTTAGCTACCTGTTTTAACTAGTTGATAAACGAGTTAACTAGCTGAATTAACTAGTTGTTTAACGAGTTAGCTAAGTGACTTAACTTGTTTGACAAATCAGCAGAATAGTTAGCCATTTTAGCACGTTGACTGACTACACAACCGACTTTTTAGCTGGCTTAACAAGGTGGCTGACTAGTCGGCAGATTAGTTAGCTGGGTTAAATAGTTGACTAACGAGTTGACCCACTTGTCAACTCTGTTAACTTGTTGGATGGCTGGTGTGCTGGCATAGCTAGTCAGCCGATTAGTAGGCCGGTTAACTAGATGGACTAACTTGTCGGCAACTAGTTAGCTGAGCTAACTTGTTGGCAGACAATTTGGCTGACTATTCGGCTGATTGGTTAGCTGACTTAACTAGTCAGGCACAAGTGAGCTGACAGGAGAGCTGATTTAACTAATTGTATGGCAAGTGATCCAACAGGTCACCTGACTTAACTAGTCAGCTGGTGAGTGAGCCAATTTGTCAGCTGACTTAACTATTCAGCTGGCTAATTAACTGACTGGTCAGCTGACTTTAGTCGATTGGTGAGTGAGCCGACTGGTCAGAGGACTTAACTTTAGTTTACTGTCTAGTGATCCAACTGATCAGAGGACTGGCGAGTGAGCCAACTGGTGAACCGACTTAACTAGTAAACCGGCAAGTGAAGTGACAGACGAGCTGCTTTAACTAGTCAGCTGATGAGCAAGCCGACTGGTGAGCTGACTTAACTAGTTGGCTGGAGAGCAAGCCGACTAGCTAGCTAGCCTGTTGTCCTGTGAGAGAGTCAACAAGTTAGTTGACCTGTTGGCTGGCGAGTGAGCCAACTAGTGTGCTGACAGGTTGGCAGGCAAGGGAGCTGACTAGTTTGATGACCAAATGGAAAGCGAGTGATGCAACCAGTTAGATGACCAGCTAGCTGAGTTTCTAGCCGACTAGTTAGCTAAGTAACTAGTTGATTTGCTAGCTGACTTAACTAGCTAGCTGACTAGCTAGTTGGCTATCTGACATAACTAGATACCAATAAAGCTCTCTAGCTGTCTAGCTAGATGACTTAACTAGCTAGCTAACCGGCAAGTTAGCTGGATAGCTGAATTTTACTATCTAGTTGAGCAGCTAGCTAGCTGACTAGCAAGCTGGATAGCTAGCTGAATTAACTAGCTAGCTGAATAGTTAGCTGACTTGCTAGCTGTCTTAACTAGCTAGCTGGAAATCCAGCTGACTTAGGTAATTGAATCGCAAGTTGGCTGGATAGCTGACTAGTCAGTTGATTTAACTAGCTAGCCAAATGTTTGTCTACACTGCTAGCCATATGGCTTAACTAGCTAGCTACTTGGCTGGTTAGATGGCTAGGAAGCCAGCAAGCCAGCTAGTGGTCTGGCCAGTCAGCCGGCCAGTCAGCCTGCCAGCTGGCTTAATTAGGCAGCCTGCTGGCTGGACATTCGGATAGCCAGTCGTCTTAACTAGCCAGGCACCCTGCTGGTCAGTCGGCTAGTCTGCCAGCTTAGCTAGCTGGCCACCTAGCTAACAAGCCTACTAACCAGATGGCTTAACTTGTCAGGCACCTAGCTAGCCAGCCGGCTAACTAACTCACTTAACTAGCTGACTTAACTAGATAGCCATCTGTCTAGCCAGCTGGCTTAACTAGCTAACCACCTAGCTAGCCAGTTGTCTAGTCAGCTCACATAACTCACTTACTAACTAGGTAGCCAGCCGACTAGGCAGCTGATTTAATTAGCTAGCTACCAAACTAGCCTGGTGGCTAGTAGGCTGACTTAACTTGCTGACTTAACCAGGTAGCCAGCTGGTTACTCAGTTGACTAAAGTAGCAAGCTGCGTAGCTAGCCAGGTGGCTAGCCACTTGAATTAAATAGCTGAAATAACCAGCTAGCAATCTGATTAGCCAACTGACTCAACTAGCTGACATAACATTTAGCCAGCTGGCTAGCCAGCTGATATAACTAGCTGACAATATTAGCTAGTCTGGTGGCTAGCTAGCTGACTTAACTAGCTCACTACCTAGCTAGCCAGCTGGAAAGCCAGATGAATTAACTAGATGACTTAAAGAGCTAGCCAGCTGGCTAGCCAACTGACTTAACTAGTTCACTACCTAGCTAGCCAGCTGACAAGTCAGCTGTCTTAACTAGCTGACTTAAATAAGTGGCCTGCTTGCTAGTCAGCTGAATTAATTAGCCTGCTATATAGGTAGCCAGTTGGCTAGACAGCTGACTTAACTAGGTGACTTAACTAGATAGCCAGCTGTCTAGCCAGCTAACTTAATTATGTGACTGAACTAGACAGCCAACTGACTGTACAGCTGATATAACTAGCTAGCTACCTAGCTAACCAGCTGTATAACCAGCTGACTTAACTAGGTTACGTAACTAGCTAGCCAACTGGCTGGACAACTGACATAACTAGCTAGCTACACAGCTAGCCAGCTGTCTAGCCACCTGACTTAACTAGGTTACTTAACTAACTAGACAGCTGGCTAGTGGGCTTATATAACTGTCTATCTACCTATTTAGCCAGCTGGATAGCCATTTGACTTATCTAGTTAGCTACCTACATATACCACTGACTTGCCAACTGACATAACTACCTAGCTTTCTAGCTAGCCAGCAGGCCAGCGAGCTGAATTAACTAGATGACTTAACTAGCTAGGAATCTAGCTAGCCAGCTGACGTAATTAGCTAGCTACCCAGCTAGACAGGTGGTTAGCCAGCTGACTTAACTAGCTGACTTAACTAGCGAGCCAACTGATGTAACTAGCTGACTTATCTATCTAGCTACCTAGCAAACCAGCTGACTTTACTAGTTGAAATAGCTAGCTAGCATCCTAGCTAGCTATCTAGCTAGCTAGCTGACTTAATTATCTGACTTAACTAGCTAGCTAGCTGATATAACTAACTGACTTAACTAACTGGCTACCTGGCTAGCCAGTTGATTTTACTATCTGAAATAAGTAGGCAGACAACTGTCTAGCCATCTGAATTAACTAGCTAGCGAGATGGCTAGCCATCTGACTTAATGAGTTAAATTAACTAACTAGCCAGCTGGTTAGCCAGCTGATTAATCAACTATTTGATTAACATGCTAGGCAGCTTGCCAACCAGGTGACTAAACTAGCTAGCTTAACTAGTTATCCAGCTGGCTAGCCAACTGCCTTGACTAGCTCTCTAGCTCTCTATCATCTCGATACCCAGCTTTCTTAACTAGCTGACATAATTAGCTAGACAGCTTGCTAGCCCATTGACTTAACTAGGTCAATACCTAGCCAGCCTGTTTGCTAGTCAGCTGACTTAGCTAGCTGTTTTAGCTAGATGGCCTGCTTTCTATCCAGTTGAACTAGCTTGCTACATAGCTAGCCAGCTGGCTATCGAGCTGAATTAACTAGTTGACATCTTGATAGCAAGCTGTCTAGTGATCTGACACTACTGGCAGGCTACCTAGCCAGCCAGCTGGCTAGTCAGCTGACTTATCTTGGTCATTTAACTATCGAGCCAGCAGGCTAGACAGCTGACATAACTAGTTAGCTACCTAGCTAGCATGCTGACATGCCAGCTGAATTAACTAGCTGAATCAACTAGCTAGCCAACTGGCTAGCCAGATGACTTAAGGGCCTAGCTATCTACCTAGACAGCAGGCTAGCCAGCTGACAACTAGCTGACTTAACGAAGTAGCCAGTGGGCTAGCAAGCAGACTTAATTAGCTAGCTGCCTAGATAGACAGGTGAATAGCTAGCTGCCTTGTCTAGCTGACATAACTAGATACCTGATGGCTAGCCAGCTGACTTAACTAGCTACCTACCTAGCTATCCTGCTGGCAAGTGAGCTGACTTAACTAGTTGACTTATCTAGTTAGCTAGCTGGCTAGCCAGCTGAGTTAATGAGGTAGCTATCCTGCTACGCAGCTGTCTATCCAGCTTACTTAACTTGCTGACTATACTAGCTAGCCAGCAGACTTAACTAGCTGATTTATCTAGCTAGCTACCTAGCTACCCAGCTGACTTAATTAGCTGATATAACTAGCTTGATACCTAGCTAGCTATCATGTAGCTAGGTGACTTACTAGCTGACTTAACTAGCTAGATAGCTGACATATCTAGCTGACATAACTTGCTAGCATCCTAGCTAGCCAGTGGACTTAGCTAGCTGAAATAACTAACGAGCCAGCTGGCTACCCATTTGATGTAACTAGCTTTTTAATCAGGTAGCCAGCTGGCTAGTTAACTGACTTAATGAGCTGATTTTAACAAGCTATCCAGCTGGTTAGCCAAGTGATTAAACTAACTGACTTTTCTAGCTGTCAAGCTGGCTAGCCAGCTGACTCAATTGTCAGCTACCAAGGTAGCCAGCAGACTAACCAACTGATTTAAGTAGCCAGCTGGGTAGTCAGCAGATTTTACTAGCTAGCTACCTGGCTATTCAGCTGCATAACCAGCTGACTTAAATAGCTTGCATAACTAGATAGTCTGATGGTTAGCCAGCTGACTTAACTAGCTTCCTACAGACATATCACCCTGGCTTGCCAGCTGAATTAACTACTTACCTACCTAGCTAACATGTTGGCCAGCGTGCTAGCTTAACTAAGTTACTTAACTAGCTAGCCAGCATGCTAGGCAGCTGCCTTAATTAGCTAGCTACCTTGCTAGGCAGCTGGATAATCAGCTGACATAACTAGCAGACTTAACCAGCTAGTCAGCTGACTTAAGTCATCTAGATGACTTAACTAGATAGTAACCTAGCTAGCCAGTTGAATTAACTACCTGAATTAACTGGCTAGCTACCGAGCTAGCCAGCTTCCTGGCCAGCTGACTTAAGTAGCTGACATAACCAGATAGCCAGCTGGTTGGGCAGCTGACTTAATTAGCTAGCCAACTGGACGACCATGTCAATAAACTAGCTGTCTTTACCAGCTATCCAGTTGACTTAACTAGCTAGATACCTAGCTAGCCAGCTGGGAGGCCAACTGAATTAACTAGTTGACTTAACTAGATATCCCACTTTCTAGCCAACTGACTTAACTAGCTTTCTACCTAGCTAGCCTGCTGGCTAGCCAACTGACATAACTACTTGAGTCTACCATCTAGCCAGTTCACCAGCCAGCTGACTCAACTAGATGACTTAACTAGTGAGCCAGCTGGCTAGCCAGCTGGCTTAACTAGATCTCTACATAGCTAGCCAGCTGGCTAGCAAGCTGAATTAACTAGCTGACATATTTAGCTAACCTGCTGGCTAGCCAACTGAGTTAACTATCTCGCTGCCTAACTAGCCACCTGACTTAAATAGCTGACTTGTATAACTGGCCTGGTTGCTAGTCAGCTGAATTAACTAGTTTGCTATATAGCTAGCCAGCTGGCTAGCCAGCTGACTTAATGAGGTGACTTAACTAGCCAACCAGCCAGCTAGACAGCTGACCTAATTTTCTAGTTACCTAACTAGCCAACTGTCAAGCCAGCTGACTTAACTAGGTGACATAACTAGCTAGCCTGCTGGCTCGCAGGCTGACATAACTGCTATCTACCTAGCTATCCAGCTGGATAGCCAGATGACATAACTAGCTAGCTGCCTACATAGCCTGTTGGTTTGCCAGCTGACTAAGCTGCCTAGTTACCGAGCTAACAAGCTGGCTAGTGAGCTGACTTAACTAGGTTGTTTAACTAGCAAGATAACTGACTAGCCAGCTGAATTAATTAGCTAGCTACTCAGCTAGGCAGCTGGTTGCCAGGTAACTTAACTCACTGACAACAAGCTAGCAACCTAACAACTAGATGACTTAACCAACTAGCTACCTAGCTAGTCAGCTGGCATAGCTAGCTGGCTTAACTAGCTAGCTACCTATCTAGCTATCTAGCTAGTCAGCTGACTTAACTAGCTGACTTAACTAGCTAACTAGCTGACATGACTAGCTGACTTATATAGCTAGCTTCCAAGCTAGCCAGCTGAGTTAACTAGCTGAAATAACTAGCTAGACTGATGACTAGCCATCTGACTTAACTAACTTTTTACCTAGCTTACCAGCTGAATAGCCAATTGACTTAATGGGCTGACTTAACTAGCTAGCCAGCTGGTTGCTAGGTGACTTAACAAGCTGACTTAACCAGCAAGTCAGTTGGCTAGAGAGGTGCCTTAAATAGCTGGCTGCCCATCTAGCCACCTGGCTAGCCTGCTGAATTACCTAGCTGATTTAAGCTTGTGAGCTGACTAGCCAACTCACTTAACTAGCTAGCTAACTACCTAAGGAGCAGGCAACCTTGTTGACTTAACTAGCTGGATTGAACAGTTAGCCTGATGGCTTGCAAGCTGACTTATCTAGCTAGCTACCTACCAAGCCAGCTGGCTAGACAGCTGACTAAACTAGCTGACTTAACCAGCTACCCAGTTGGCTAGACAGCTGACTTAACTCACTGACATCACTAGTTAGCCAGGTATATATCTAGCTGATTTAACTAGCTAGGTACCTATGTTGCCATTTGGCTTGCCAGCTCTCTTAACTAGGTGAATTTACCAGCTAGCCAGCTGGATAGCCAACTAACTTAATTGGCTCATTACCTAGCTAGCCAGCTGACTTAACCTGCTGACTTAGCTAGCAAATTGCCTAGCTAGCCATCTGACTAAAACAGTTAGTTAACTAGTTATCTACCTAGCAAGACAACTGACTTAAGTAATTAGCTAACTACCTAGCTAACTAGCTAACAAGCTGACTTATATAGTTAGCTACCTAGCAAGCTGGCTGACTTAACCAGATGGCTCCCTATCTAGCTTACTCGTTATCTAACATGCTAGCTAGCTGACTTAATCATCTGATTTAACTCCTTAGCTAATGAGCTAGCTAACTGAATCAACCAGCTGACTTAACTCATTAGCTAACAAGCTAGCTACCTGAATAATCCAGATGACTTAACTGGTTAGTTAACTAGCCAGCTAGTGTACTCAATCAGCTGACTCAACCTGTTTGGTAACTATCTAGCCTGCTGAATCAACCAGCTGATATTACACGTTAGTTAACTAGCTAACTACCTGACTCAACCTGCTGACTTAAACCATTAACTAATTACCTAGTTAGCTGTCTTTACCAGCTAACTAAATTAGAAAGCTGACTTAACTAGCTGACTTAGCTAGCTGACTTAACTACTTAACTAGCTGACTTAACTGGCTGACTTAACTAGTTAGCTAGCTGACTTAACTACCTGAATTAAATAGTAGCTAAATAATTAGCTGGCTGAATAACTAGCTGAGTTAACTAGTTACCTCACTAGTTAGGTAGCAGACTTAAGTAGCTGACTTAAATAGTTAGCAAAATAGTGAGCTAGCTCTCCTAGCTAGCTGACTTAGCTAGCTGACTTAACTAGTTGGCCAACAAGATAGCTATCTGACTTAATGAGTTGATTAACGAGTTAGCTAACTGTTTTAGCTATTTGGTAAATGAGTTAACAAGTTGTATTAATTAGTTGGTAGCGAGTTAGGTAGGTGACAACTTTTCTGACGATTTGGCATGCTACTTATCTGGTTTGGCATGTTGGCTGACTACTTGGCCGACTTGTTAGCTGGCTTAACAAGTTGGCCAACTAGTTGTCCGACTAGTTAGCTGGGTTTATTTGTTGACTGACGAGTTGACCCACAAGTTAGCTCAGCTAACTATTTGGCTGGCAAGTTTGCTGACCTAAATAGTTTGCTGTCTAGTTGACCAACTAATTAGCTGACCTAACTAGTCGACCCACAAGTTAGCTGACCTAACCTGTCAGCTGACAAGTTGGCCGACTCGTTAACCGATTGCTTAGCTGACTTCAATAGTTGGCCGGCTAGTCTGCCGACCGGTTAGCTTACTTAACTAGTAGGCCAGCGAGTGAGCCCGCAGGTTAGCTGACTTAAGTAGTCGACTGGCTTGTGAGCCGACTTGCCAACTGACTTATCTCTTCAGCCAGCAAATGAGCCGAATTATCAGCTGATTTAACTAGTCAATGAGTGAGTAAGCTTACTGGACAGCTGACTTTAGTCAGCTAGTGAGTTAGCCGAATGGTCAGAAGACTTAACTAGTCAGCCAGAGAATGAACAGACTGGTAAGCTGACTTAACTATTCGGTGGGTTTGAGACCTGACATGTGAGCTGCTTTAGCTAGTTGGCCATCTTGCAATCTGACCGGTGAGCTGACTTAACTCACCAGCTGGTGAGCAAGCCAACTAGTTAGCTGACCTATTAGCCTGTGAGCAAGATTACAATTTAGTTAACCTGTTGGCGGGCTAACGAGCCGACTACTTTGTTGACTGGTGTGCAGGTGAGCGAGCCGACTAATTAGCTGACCTGATGAAAGCGAGCAAGCCCACTAGTTATCTGACCAGATAGTTGAGTTGCTAGCCAACTAGTTAGCTAAGTAACTAGTTGATATTCTAGCTTACTTAACTAGCGAGCTGACTAACTAGCTGGCTATCTAACTGACATAACTAGCTAGCAAACAAGCTATCTAACTCTCTAGCTTGCTGACTTAACTAGCTAGCTATCTGGCAAGTGAGCTGGCTTGCTGACTTAACTACCTATTTGACTAGCTGGCTGAATAACTAGCTGACTTAACTAGCTAGTGGACTAGCAAGCTGACCAGCTAGCTGACTTAACTAGTTAGCTGAATAGTTAGCTAACTTGCTAGCTGACTTAACAAGCTAGCTGGCTAGCTAGTTGACTTAACTAGTTGACTAGAAACTGAGCTGGATAATTGATTAGTCAGCTGAATTAACTAGCTAGTAAACTGGTTTTCTACACGGCTAGCCATCTGACTTAACTAGCTAGATTCCTGGCTGGCTATCTGGCTAGGCAGCCGGCTAGCTGACAAGTGGACTGACGAGCTGGCTAGTCAGCCAGCTTAAATAGCCACCTGGCTTGCAGGATGTTGGGTAGCCAGCTTCCTTAACTAGCCAGCCACTCTGCTGCTTAGCCGGCCAGCCAGCTGGCTTATCTAGGGGCCACCTACCTAACCAGTCTTCTAACCAGTCAGCTTAACTTGCCAGGCACCTAGCTAGCCTTCTGGCTAACAAGCTGACTTAACTAGCTGACTAAACTATATCGTGATCATGCTAGCCAGCTGGCTTACCTACCTAGCCACCTAGTTAGCCGGCCAGCTAGTCAGCTTATTTAACTGCCTGACTTAACAAGCTATCCAGCTGGCTAGGCAGCTGATGTAACTAGCGAGATACCTAGCTAGCCAGTTGACTTACCAATTGAATTAACTGACTTAACCAGCTAGCCAGCAGTCTAGCCAGCTGACTCAACTAGCTGACATAACTAGATAGCCAGCTGGCTAGCTATCTGACTTAACTATCTGAAGCCACTAGCTAGCCAGGTGGCTAGACAGCTGACTAAAATAGCTAGCTACCTATGTATCCCACTGGCTTACCAGCTGACTTAACTACCTAGCTAACTAGCTAGCCAGCTGACTTGCTAGCTGACATAACTAGGTGACTTAACTAGCTAGCCAGCTGGCTAGCCATCTGAATTAACAAGCTAGCAACCCAGCAAGGCACGTTGCTAGACAGCTGCCTTTACTGGTTGACTTAACTAGATAGCCAGCTGACTTAACTAGCTGATTAAGTAGCTAACTGCCCAACTAGCCAGCTGACTTTACTAGCTGAAATAGCTAGCTAGCTACATAGCTACCTATCTAGCTAGCTAGCCCACTTAACTACCTGACTTAAATAGCTGACTAGCTGACATAACTAGCTGACTTAACTGGCTATCTACCTAGCTAGCCAGCTGAATTTAATGGCTGAAATAACTAGCTAGCCAGCTAGCTAGCCATCTGACTTAACTAGCTTTTTAAATAGCTAGCGAGCTGGCTAACCAACTGACATAAAGAGCTGACTTAACTAGCTAGCCAGCTGGTTAGAAAGCAGACTTAACTAGATGATTAATGAGCTAGGCAGCTGGACAACCAGGTGACTAAACTAGCTGATTTAACTAGATGTCCAGACAGCTAGGCAACTGACTTAACTAGTTCTGTACCTCTCTAGCCACCTGGATAGGCAGCTGACTTAACTAGGTGACATAATTAGCTAGCCAGCTGACTAGCCAACAGACTTAAATAGGTCACAACCTAGCCAGCAAGCTTGCTAGTTGTCTTATCTAGCTGACCTGCATTCTAGCCAGTTGAATTAACTACCATGCTACATAGCTAGCCAGCTGTCTATCCAGCTGAATTAACTAGGTGACTTATCTAGCTAACCAGCTGTCTAGCCAGCTGACTTAACTGGCAAGCAACCTATGTAGCCAGCTGCTTTCTCAGCTTAATTTTCTAGGTGACTTAACTAGCTAGCCAGGTGGCTAGACAGCTGACATAACTAGCTAGCTACCTAGCTAGCAAGCTGGTTAGCCCGCTGTCTTAACTAGCTGACTTAAATAGCTAGCCAGCTGGCTAGTCAGCTGACTTAATTGTCTATCTAACTAGCCAACTGATGTAAGTAGCTGAAATAACTAGTGATCCAGCTGACTACCCATCTGACGTAGCCAGCTTTTTAACTAGCTAGCCAGCTGTCTAGACAACTGACTTCACCAGCTGACTTTACTAACTGGTCAGCTGCTAGCCACCTAAATTAATTGCCTAGATACCTAGTTAGCCAGCAGCCTAGCTGGCTCACTTAACGAACTGACTTAACTAAGTATCCAGCTGTCTAGCTAGCATAATTAACAAGCTACATACCTAGCTAGACAGCTTGATAGCCAACTGACTTAACTAGTTGAGATAACTAGATAGCCTGATGGCTTGCCAGCACATTTAACTAGCTACCTACCTACATTGCCCTCTGGATTGACAACTGATTTAGCTACCTAACATCCTAGCTTACCTGCTGGCCAGTGAACTGACTTGACTATGTGAGTTAACTAGCTAGCCATCTTGCTAGCCATCTGATTTAGCTAGCAAGGTATCTTGCTAGATAGCTGGCTAGCCAGCTGACTAAACTAACTGATGTAACTAGCTAGATACCTAGCTAACCAGCTGACTTAACTACCTGACTTAACTAGCTAGCTACATAGCTAGCCAGCTGTCTTGCCAGCTAACTTAATTAGATGATTTAACTAGCTATCCGGCTGACTGGCCTGCTGACTTAACTTGCTGACTTAACTAGTAGGCCAGTTGCCTGGCCAGCTGAATTAACTGGCTGACTTAACCAGCTAGCCAGCTGGCTAGCCAGCTGACTTAACTATTTAGTTACCTTGCTAGCCAGTTGGGAAGCCAGCTGAATTAACTAGCTGATTAAATAACTAGCCAGCTGGCTACCCAGCTGACGTTACTAGCTTGCTACCTAACTACCCAGCTAGTAAGCCAGCTGACATAATTAGTTGACAACCTGCTATCCAGCTGGCTAACCAGCTGATTCAACTAGTTGAATTAACTAGTTAGACTTCTGGCTAGCCAGCTGACTTATCTAGCTGAGTTAATTAACTTGCCAGCTGGTTAACCAACTGATTTAAGTAGATTGCTACCTAGCTAGACAGCTGGCAAGTCATCTGACTTCACTATCTGACTTAAATTGCTGGCCTGCTTGCTAGTCAGCTGAATTAACTACCTTGTTACATATCTAGTCAGCTTGCTAGCCAGATGACTAAACTAGGTGACTCAACAATCTAGCCAGCTGTCTAACCACCTTTCTTAATTAGCAAGCTACCTAGCTAGCCAGCTGGCTAGCCAATTGACTTACCTAGGTGACTTAACTAGCTAACCAGCAGATTAGACAGCTGATTTAACAGCTGACTACCTAGGTAGCTAGATAGTTAAGTCAGCTGACTAAACTAGGTGAGTTAACTAGCTAGCCTGCTGGCTAGGTGCCTGACTTAACAGTTTAGGTACCTAGCCAGCCAGCTGGATAGCCAACTGACTTAACTAGCTAGCCACCTACATATCCCACTGGTATGCCAGCTGACTTAACAAGCTAGGTACTTAGGTAACCAGCTGGCTAGTGAGCTGACTTAACTAGTTTACTTAACTAGCGATATAATGGGCTAGTCAGCTGACTCAACTAAATAGCTACCCAGCTAGCCAGCTGGCTAGCCAGCTGACTTAACTCGCTGAATTAACTAGCAAGCAAGCTGACTTCACTAGCTGACTAAGTCAGCTAGCTACCTAGCTAGCCAGCTGGCTTATCTAGTTGGCTTAACTAGCTAGCTATCTAGCTAGCTATCTAGCTAGCAAGCTGACTTAAGTAGCTGACTTAACTAGCTACCTAGCTACAATAACTAGCCAATATAGATAGATACCTAGTTAGTCAGCTGAATTAACTAGCTGAAATAACTAGCAGGCCAGCTGTTTGCAAATTGACTTAACAAGCTGACTTAACTTGCTAGTCAGCTGGTTGCCAGCTGTCTTAACTAGCTGACTTAATCAGATAGTCAGCTGTCTAGACAGCTGACTTAACTAGCTGGTTACCTATCTAGGCAGAAGGCTAGCAGCCTGACTTACCTAGATGAATTAAGCTAGAAAGCTTGCTAGTCACTTCACTTAACTTGCTAGCTATCTACTTAGCCAGTAGTCTTGCCATCTGACTTGGTTTAAACAGCTAGACAGCTGGCTAGCCAGCTGAGTCAACTAGATGACTGGACTCGTTAGCCAGCTGGCTAGCCAGCTGATTAAACTAGCTCACATCACTAGCTAACCAAGTGGAGAGCCAGCTGACTTAAATCGTTATCTACATACGTATCCTGCATGCTTGCCAGCTGACTTAATTATCTAGATAACTAGGTAGCAAACTGCCTATCGAGCTGACTTAACAAGGTGACCTAACTAGCTAGCCAGATGTCTAACCAGCTTACTTAACTAGCTGACTTAACTGTCTAGCCAGATGATTTTACTAGTTGATTTAATTAGCTAGCTACCTAGATAGCCAGCTGACTTGACTAGCTGAAATAACTTGCTAGATACCTAGCTCGCTATCTATCTAGCTAGTAGACTTATCTAGCTGACTTAACTAGTCAGCTAGCTGACAAAACTAGCTGACTTAACTAGCTAGCTACCTAGCTAGCCAGCTAAATTAACTACCTGACATAACTAGCTAGCTAGCTGTCTAGCCATCCGACTTAACTAGCTTTTTAACTAGCTAGTGAGCTGGGTAGCCAAATAACTTAATGAGGTGACTTAACTAGCTGGCCAGCTGCTTCTCCAGCTGACCTAACTAGTTGATTTACGAGCTAGGCTGCTAGCCAGGCATGTGACTAAATTAGCTGGCTTAACTTGCTATCCACCTGGATACAAGCTGATTTATCTAGCTTTGAACCTCTCTAGGCAGCTAGCTGACTTAAGTAGTTAACCAGCTGTCTAGCAAGCTGACTTAACTAACCCTCTACATAGCTAGATATCTGGCTAGCCAGCTGACTTAACTAGGTGAATTAAATAGCTAGGCAGCAGGCTAGACAGCTGACTTAACTATTTAGCTACTTAGCTAGCCAACTGTCTTGCCAGGTGACTTAACTAGTGACTTAACTTGCTAGCCAGCTGGCTAGCAGACTGACTTAACTGCTTAGCTACCTAGCTAGCCAGCTGTATAGCCATCTGACTTAAATAGCTAGCTACCTACATAGCCCATTGACTTGCCAGCAGACTTTTCTACCTAGCTACCTAGTTAACCAGCTGGCTAGTGAGCTGACTTAACCAGGTTACTTAACTAGCTAGCTCACTCTCTAGCCAGCTGACTTAACTAGCTAGCTACCCAGCTAGCCAGCTGGCTAGCCAGCTGACTAAACTCACTGACTTAACTAACTAGACAGCTGACTTAACAAGCTGACTTAACCAGCTACCAACCTAGCTATCCTGCTGGCTTAACAAGCTGAAATATCCAGCTAGCCAGATGGCTAGCCATCTGACTTAACTAGCTTTTTAACTTCCTAAACCAGCTGGATAGCCAACTGACATAATGAGTTGACATAACTAGCTAGCCAGATGGGTGATAGCTGACTTAACTAGCTGACTTAACCGGTTAGTCAGCTGGCTAGCCAACTGACTTACCTAGCAGTCTTAAGCTTGCAAGCTTGCTAGCCAGCTCACTTAACTATCTTGCTAACTACCTAGCTAGCAGGCTAGCCAGCTGAATTAACTAGATGCATTGAACAGTTGGCCTGCTGGCTAGCATGCTGATTTATCCAGCTAGCTACCTATGTAACCTGCTGGCTAGACAGCAGACTAAACTAGCTGTCTTAACCAGTTAGCCCGTTGGCTAGTCAGCTGACCTAACTCGCTGACATCACTAGCTAGCCAAGTAGCTATCTAGCTGTCTTAACTATCTAGTTAACTACCTTGCAAATTGGCTAGCCAGTTCTCTTAACTAGCTGAATTAACCAGCTAACCAGCTACCAAAACAACTAACCCAAGTAGCTCACTACCAAGCTACCCAGCTGGCTAACCAGCTGACTTAACTAGCTGACTTAACTACCTAGCTACCTAGATAGCCAGCTGACTTAAATAGTTAGAGTATCTAGGTAGCTAGCTAGTTAGTTGACTTAAATTGTTAGCTAACTAGCTAGATACCTAGCTAACAAGCTGGCTTAAATAGTTAGCTGCCTAGGATAGCTAGCTGATTTAATCAGCTAGCTAACAAGTTAGCTTACTCGTTATATAACGTGCTATCTATATGACTTAATCATCTTACTTAACTTGCTAGCTAACGAGCTAGCTAGCTGACACAACCAGCTGACTTAACTCGTTAGCTACCTAGCTAGCTAACTGACACAGCTGACATAACATGTTAGCTGACTTAACTGCCTGAATTAAATAGTTAGCTAACTATTAACTAGCTGAATAACTAGCTGACAACTAATTAGCTAACTATTTTGGTAGCAGACTTAAGTAGCTGACTTAGCTAATTAGTGAGCTAGCTGACTTAGATAGCTGACATAGCTAGCTAGATATTTAGTTAGCAGACTTCGTTAGCTGACTTAACTAGCTGGCTAACAAGATTGCTAACTGATTTAACGAGTTGTTTAATGAGTTAGCTAAATGTTTTAACTAGTTGGTAAATGTGTAAATTAGCTGACTTAAATAGTTGGTTAACGAGTTAACTATAAGACATAATTTGTCGGCTGACTGGTCGACTACTTGCACGACTTGTTAGTTGGCTTAACAAGTTGACTGATTAGTCGGCCAACTAGTTAGTTGGGTCAACATGTTGATTGATGAATTGGACCACTAGTTAGCTCGGTTAACTAGTTAACATGCTGATTTGCTGAACTAACAAGTAGGCCGACTAGTTGGCAAACTATTTAGCTGTCCTAACTAGTTGGCTCTCTAGTTAGCAGAGCTAGCATATCAGCTGACAAGTTGGCCGATTAGTAGGCTGATTGACTAGCTGACTCAACCAGCTGGCCACCTAGAAGGCTGACCAGTTAGCTGGCTTAACTATTCGGCCTGTGAGTTAGCCAAGTGAGCTGGCTTAACTAGTCATCCGGTGACTAATCCGACTTGTCAGCTGACTTTACTAGCCGGCCAGCTAGTGAGCCAACTGGTCAGCTGACTTAACTAGTCGGCCAGCCTGTGAACTCACTGGTCAGCTGAATTTAGTCAGCTGGCGAGAGTGCCAACAACTTAGAAGATTTAACTAATCGATGGGCAATTGAGCCAACCGGTGATCCAACTTAACTAATCAGCTGGACAGTGAGCCGACAGGTGAGTTGCCTTAACTAGTCGATTGACGAGTGAGCTGACCCATGATCTGACTTAACTAGATGACTGGCAAGGAAGCCGATTAGTTAACTGACTTGTCCTGCAAGTGAGCTGACAAGTTAGTTGACCTGTTGGATGGTGAGCAAGCCAACTAGTTTGCTAACCAGTTGGCAGGCGAGTGAACGGACTAGTTAGATGACCTGATGGAAAGCGAGTGAGCCCACTAGTTAGCTGACCAGATCGCTGAGTTGCTAGCTGACTTGTTAGCTAAGTAACTAGCTGACTTGCTAGCTGACTTGACTAGCTAACTGACTAGATAGATGGCTATCTAGCTAAAATATCTAGCTAGCAAACAAGCTAGCTAACTCTCTAGCTGGCTGACTTAACTAGGTAGCAATCTGATTACTGGCTAACTGACTTAACTATCTAGCTGATTAGATAGCTGTCTAACTAGCTGACTTAACTAGCTAACTGACTAGCAACCTGACTAGTTAGCTGACTTAACTAGCTAGATAGATAGGTAGCTGACTTGCTAGCTGACTTATCTAGCTAGTTGGCTAGCTAACTAATGTATCCAGCTGATTAGTTTGTTGACTTTCTAGCTGGCTAGCCAGCTGACTTAACTAGCTAGCTACCTGGTTGGCTAGACGGTAAGGCAGCCGTCTAGCTAGTTAGTGGCTGGCCAGCTAGCTAGCCAGCTGGCTTAAATAGCCAGTCATCTGCCTGTACAGTGGAATAGAAAGCCAGCTTTACTAGCCAGCCATCCTGCTGGTAACCTGGCAAGCCAGCCAGCTTAACTAGCTGGCCACCTACCTGACCAGTCAGCTAACCATCTGTCTTAACTTACCAGCCACCTAGCAAGCCAGCTGTCTGGCCAGCTGACTTAACTAGCTGACTTAACTAGGTAGCCATCCAGCAAGCCAGCTGGCTTAACTAGCTAGCCATTTAGCTAGCCAGCTGGTTAGCCAGCTCACTTAACTCACAGAGTTTACCAGCTAGCCAGCTGACTTAATTAGCTAGCTACCTACCTAACCAGGTGGCTAGCCAGCTGATTAACTAGCAGACTTAACCAGCTAGCCAGCTGACTAGTCAGCTAACTTAACTAGCAAGATACCTAGCTATCCTCTTGGCTTGCCACTTGAATTAACTAGGTGAGTTACCCAGCTAGTCAGCTGGCTAGCCAGCTGAATCAACTATCTGACATAACTAATTAGCCAGCTGGCTAGCCAGCTGACTTAACTAGCTGACATCTCAGCTAGCCAGATGGCTAGCAAGCTGACTTAACTAGCTAGCAACCAACAAATACCGCTGGCCTGCCGACTGAATTAACTACCTAGCAACACAGCTAACCAGATGGCTAGCGAGGTGACTTACTAGGTGACTTAACTAGCTAACCAGCTAACTAGGCAGCATCCTTAACTAGCTAGCCACCATCTAGCCAACTGGGAAGCCAGATTAATTAACAAGCTGACTTAAATAACTAGCCAGCTGGCTAGCCAGTTGAATTAACTAGCTTGGTAACAAGCTATCCAGCTGGCTATCAACTAATTTAACTAGTTGACTTAACCAGCTAACCAGCTGGCCCAACTAGCAGACTAATCTAGTTAGCCTGCTGTCTACCCAGTTAACTTAACTAGCTCTCTACCTAGCAAGCTACCAGGCTACTCAGCAGACTTAAGTAGCTGACTTAATTAGCTAGCCAGTTGGCAAGTCAACTGACTTAACAAGCTAACTACCTAGCTAGCGAGCTGGCTAGCCAACTGACTTAACTAGTTGATTTAAATAGCTGTCCTGTTTGCCAGAGAGATGAATTAACTAGCTTGCTATATAGATAGCCAGCTGGCTAGACAGACGACTTCACTAGGTGACTTCACTTGCTAGCCAGCTGACTAGCCAGCAGACTTAAGTAACAAGCTACCTAGCTAGGCTGCTGGATATCCAGCTGATTTAACTAGGTGGCTTTACCAGCTAGCCAGCGGGCTAGAGAGCTGACTTAACTATCTAGCTACCTAGCTAGCCAGCTGTCTAGCCAGCTGACATAACTAGGTGACTTAAGTAGCTAGCCAGCTGGCTAGCAGGCTGACCTAACAGCCTAAATACCTAGATAGCCAGCTGGATAGACAGCTGAGTTAACAAGGTAACTACCTACATAGCCCTCTGGCTTGCCAGCAGACTTAACTAGCTAGCTACCTACCTAAACAACGGGCTAGTGAATTGACTTAACTAGGTTACTTAACTAGCTGGTTAACTGGCTAGCCAACTGACTTAACTAGCTATTTACCCACCTAGGCCACTGTCTAGCCAGCTGACTTAGTTTACTGAATTAACTACCTAGCCAGCTGGTTTCCAGCTGACTTAACTAGCTGATTTAACCATCTAGTCAGCTGACTAGCGAGCTGAATTAACTAGCTGGCTAACTCTCTAGCAAGTTGGCTAGACAACTGACTTACCTAGCTGACTTAAGCTAGCAAGCTGACTTGCCAGCTCACTTAACTACCTAGCTACCTATGTAGCCAGCAGGCTAGCCAGCTGACTTAATTAGATAACTTGAACAGCTTGAATTGCTGGCTAGCAACATGACTTATCTAGCTAGCTACCAACCTAACCAGCTGTCTAGAGAACTGAATAAACTAGGTGAATTAGCCAGCTAGCCAGTCAGCTAGCCAGTTGACTTAACTCAAAGACATCACTAGCTAACCAGGTAGCTATCCAGCTGACTTAACTAGCTAGCTACCTACCTTGACAGTTGGCTAGCCAGCTCTCTAAACTAGCTGAAATTACCAGCTATCCAACTGACTAGTCAACTGATTAACTACCTCTCTACCTAGCTAGCTGACTGGCATGCCAGCTGACTTCATTAGCTGAATTAACTAGCTAGCTACTAACTAGACAGCTGACTTAAATTGTTAGCTAACTAGCTCTCTACCTCGCTAGCCAGCTGATTTAAACAGTTACCTAACTAGCTAGCTACCTAGCTATCAATTTCACTTAAATAGTTAGCTGCCTAGTTAGCTAGCTGACTTAACATGCTAGCTAACTAGTTAGCTTACTCACTATCTAATGTGCTAGCCAGCTGACTTAGTCATTTGACTTAACTCGTTTGCTAATGAGCTTCCTACGTGGCTCCAGCAGCTGACTTTACTCGCTAGCTAACTAGCTAGCTGACCCATCCAGCTGACTTAAATCGTTAGCTAACTAGCTACCTAGCCTACTCAATCAGCTGACTCAACCCGTTTGCTAACTAGCTAGCTAGCTGAATCAAGCAGCTGACTTAACCTATTAAACTAGCTAGGTACCTGACTCAGCCTACTAACATAACCTGTTAACTCACTAGCTATCTAGATGTCTTAACCAGTTGACTGATTTAGAAAACTGACTTACTAGCTGACAGCTAGCTGACTTAACTATATAGCTAGCTGACTTAACTGGCAGTCTTAACTTTTTAGCTAGCTGACTTAACTACATGAATTAAATAGTTTGCTAACTATTTGACTAGCTGAATAACTAGCTGACTTAATAATTAGCAGAAGAGTTAGCTGGTTTAGCATGTTGGTTGCCTACTCCACCGACTTGTTAGCTTGATAAACAAGTTGGCCCACAAGTCGGCAGACTTGTTAGCTGGGTTAGATAGTTAACTTACAGGTTTGCCCACTAGTCAACTCTGTTAAGTATTTGAATGTCTGCTGGACTGAACTAACTAGTCGGCCAATTTTTAGGCCAACTAGTTAGCTGGCCTAACTTGTCGGCGACTAGTTACCTGAGCTAGATTGTCAGCTGACAAGTTAGATGCTAATCTGCCAATTGGTTAGCTGACTTTACTAGTTGGCCGGCTGAGTGGCCGACAGGTTAGCTGATTTAACTAGTCGGCAGGCTAGTGAGCCAAGAGGTGAGCTGACTTTACTAAATTTTCGGCAAGTGAGCCGACACGGCAGCTGACTTAACTAGTCGGCTGGTGAGTGAGCCGAATGGTCAACTGACTTTAGTCAGCTGCTGAGTGAGACGACTGGTCAGAGGACTTAACAAGTAGGCTGGCAAGTGAGCCAACCTGTGAGCCAAATTAACTAGTCTGCCAGCGAGTGATGCCACGGCGAGTTGCCTTAACTAGTCAGGTGGTGAACGAGCCAAAGGGTGACCTGACTTAACTAGTCGGCTGGCACGCAAGTCAACTAGCTAGCTAACTTGTTGTCCTGTGAGCGAGCTGACAATTTAGTTGATATGTTGGCTGGCGAGCAAGCCCTAGTTTGCTGACTGGTTGGCAGGCGAGGGAGCCAATTAGCAAGCTGACCTGATGGAAAGCAAGCAAGCTCACTATTTAGATGACCAGCTAGCTGAGTTGATAGCCGACTAGTTAGCTAAATAACAAGTTGATTTGCAATCTGACTTAACTAGCTTGCTGACTAGCTAGCTGGCTATCTAGCTGACATAACTAAATAGCAAACAAGCTATCTAGCTGTCTAGCTAGTTGACTTAACTAGCTAGCTAACTGACTAGTTAGCTGGCTAATTGACTTAACTGTCTAGTTGACCAGCTAGCTAGCTGACTAGCAAGCTGAATAAGTAGCTGACTTAACTAGCAAGCTGAATTGTTATGTGAGTCGCAAGCTGACTTAGTTAGCTGGATAGGTAGCTGAATTTACAAGGTGACTCACAAGCTGGCTGGATAGCTGACTAACCAGCTGATTGAAGTAACTAGCTGCATGTTTGGCTAGACTGCTAACCATCTGGCTTAACTAGCTAGCTACTTGGCTGGCTAGCTGCCTATGGAGCCAGCTAGCCAGCTAGTGGGCTGGCCAGTTGGTTAGCTATCTGTCTTAAATAGGCTGCCTGCTGGCTGGACAGTTGGATTGCCAGTTGGCTTAACTAGCCGGTCACCCTGCTGCTCAGCTGGCTAGCCAGCTGGCTTAACAAGGTGACCACCTACCTGAAAAGCCACTCGCTACGCAGCTGGCTAACTAACTGACTTAACTAGCTGACTTAACTAGATAGCATTCCTGTTAGGCAGCTGGCTTAACAAGCTAGACACCTAGCTAGTCATCCGTCTAGCCAACTCACTTAACTTGCTGACTTAACTAGGTGGCCATCCGGCTAGCCAGCTGAATTAATTGGCTAACTAACTAGCCAGGTGGCTAGCCAGCTGACTTAACAAGGTAGCCAGCTGGTTAGTCAACTGACTAAACTAGCGAGTGACCTAGCTAGCAAGTTGGCTAGCCACTTGAATTAATTAGCTGACTTAAACAGCTAGCCAGCTTGCTTGCCAGCAGAATCAACTAGCTGACTTAACTAGTTAGCCAGCTGTCAAGCCAGCAGACATAACTAGCTGACAACACTAGTTAGCCTGGTGGTTATCCAGCTGACTTAACTAGCTAGTTACCTACCTAGCCAGCTGGGAAGCCAGCTGAATTAACTAGCTGACTTAAATAGCTAGCCAGTTGAGTAGTCAACTGATTTAACTAGGTCAATACCTAGCTAGCAAACTGACTTAACTTAACTTGTTGACTTAAATAGCTAGCAAGCTGTCTGGACAGCTGACATAACTAGCTAGTTACCTAGCTAGCCAACTGTCTATCCAGCTGACTTAATTAGGTTATTTAACTAGCTAGCCAGCTGGCTATCCAGCTGACTTAACTAATTCTCTACCTAGCTAGCCAGCTGGCAAGACAGCTGACTTAACTAGCTGAATTAGCTAGTATGCTGACTGGACAGATGATGTAACTGGCTAGCTACCTAGCTAGCCAGCCGGCAAGCCAACAGACTTAACTAGGTCAATATCTGGCTAGCCAGCTGACTTAACTAGCTGCTTTAACTAGCTGACATGCCTTCTAGCCAGTTGAATTAACTAGCTTGCTGAATAGCTAGCCAGCTGGCTATCCAACTGAATTTACTCGGTGACTTATCTTGCTAGCAAGGTGTCTAGCGAGCTGACATAACAGGCAAGCTACCTACCTAGCAAGCTGGCTAGTGAGCTGACTTAACTTGGTCACTTAACTATCTAGCCAGCTGGCTAGACAGCTGACATAACTAGCTAGCCACCTCGCTAGCATGCTGGTTTGCCAACTGACTTAACTAGCTGAATTAACTAGCTAGCTGGCTAGCTAGCCAGCAGACTTAATTGCCTAGCTACCTAGCTAGCCAGCAGGCTGGCAGCTGACTTAACTAGCTGATGTAATGAAGTAGCTAGCTGGCTAGCCAGCAGAATTAACTAGCTAGATACCTAGCTAGACAGGTGAATAGTCAGCTGACTTATCTAGCTTATATAACTAGACACCTGATGGCTAGCCAGCTGATTCAACTAGCTACATACCTACATAGCCCGCTGGCTTGTCAGCTGACTTAACTTCCTAACCATCTAGCTAACCTGCTGTCCAGCGTGCTGACTTCACAAGGTGACTTAAATAGCTAGCTAACTGGCTAGCCAGCTGACTTAACTAGCAAGGTATCCTGCTAGGCACCTGGCTAGCCACCTGACTTAACTCGCTGACTTAACTAGCTAGTAAGCTGACTTAACTAGCTGGCTTTACTAGCTGGATACTTAGCTAGCCAGCTGAATTAGCTAGCTTTTTTAACTAGCTAGCTACTTAACTAGCTATAATGTAACAAGCAGACTTAACTAGCTGTTATCTATCTAGCTAGCTGGCATATCTAGCGAAATAAGTAGCTAGCTTCCCAGCTAGCCAGAGGACTCAACTAGCTGAAATAATGAATGAGCCAGCAGGCTACCCATCTGTTGTAACTAGCTTTTTAACTAGGCAACCAGCTGATTAGACAACTGACTTAACGAGCTGATGTAACTAGCTAGCCAGCTAGATAGCTGGCTGACTGAACTAGCTGACTTAACTAGCTGTCCAGTTGGTTAGCCAGCTGACTTAATTTCCTAGCTACATATGTAGCCAGCAGCCTAGCCAGCTGATTTAAATAGCTGACTTAACGAAGTAGCCAACTAACCAGCCAGCAGAATTAACTAGCTAACTACCTGACTAGGCAGCTGGATAGCCAGCTGACTCAACTAACTGACATAACTAGATAGTTTCGTGGCTAGCCAGCTGACTTAACTGGCTACATACATACATAATCCGCTGGCTTGCTAGCTGAATTAACGACCTACCTACCTAGATAACCTGCTGTCAAGAATGCTGACTTAACTAGGTTAATTAACTAGACAGCCAGTTGGCTAGTCAACTGCCTTAACTAGCCAGCTACCCTGCTAGGCAGCTGGCTAGCCAGCTGACTTAATGACTTAATTAGCTAGCCAGCTGCCTTATCTCGCTGACTTAACTAGCTAGCTACCAGCAAGCCATCTGAATTAACTAGCTGACTTAACTATCTGCCTACCTAGCTAGAAAGTTTGCTGGCCAGATGACTTAACTAGTTGAGTTAACCTGCTAACCAGCTTGCTGGCCAGCTGACTTAACTAGCTAGCCAGGTGGCTGACACCTGAATTAACTAGCTGTCTTAGCCAGCTAGTTAGTTGGCTAGCCAGCTGACTTAACTAGCTAGCCACCTAGCTTGCCAGCTCGGAACCCAACTGAATTAACTAACTGACTTAAATAGCTATCCCACTTGCTAACCAACTGACTTAACTACCTTGCTACCTAGCTATCCAGCTGGCTAGACAGCTGACTTAGCTACTTGACTTAACCAGTTAGCCAGCTGGCTAGACAGTTGACTCAACTAGATGGCTTAACTAGTAAGCCAGCTGGCTAGACAACTGACTTAACTAGCTCTCTATCTACCTAGCTAGCTGTCTAGCCAGCTGAATAAACGAGCTGACTTATTTAGCTAGCCATCTGTCTAGTCAACTGAGTTAACTATCGCGTTATCTAGCTAGTCTGCTGTCAAGACACCTGACATACCTAGCTGAGTTACATAGCTGGCCTGATTGTTAGTCAGCTGAATTAACTAGCTTACTATATAGCTAACTAGTTGGCTACTCAGCAGATATAACTAGGTGACTTAACTATCTAGCCAGTGGGTTAGACAGCTGACTTAACGATCTAGCTACCTAGCTAGCCATCTGCTAAGCAAACTGACTTAATTAGGTAACATAACTAGCTAGCCAGCTGGCTAACAGATTGATTTAACTGCCTAGCTGCCTAACAAACCAGTTGGATAGCCAGGTGACTTAACTAGCTAGCTACTTAAGTAGCCAACTGGTGTCCCAGCTGACTTAGCTACCTAGGTACGCAGATAACCAGGTGGCTAGTGAGATGACATAGCTAGGTTGTTTAACTACCTAGCTAACTGACTAGCCAACTGACTAAACTAGCTAGCTATTCAGCAAGGCAGCTGGCTAGCCAGGTGACTTAACTCGCTGACTTAACAAGCTGGCATGCTCACTTAACTAGCTGACTTATCCAGCTAGCTGCCTAGCTAGCCATCTGGCATAGCTAGCTGACTTAAGTAACTAGCTACCTAGCTAGCTATCTAGCTAGCCAACTGACTTAACTAACTGATTTAACCATCTAGCTAGCTGACATGACTAGCTTACTTATATATCTATCATCCAGTCTAGCCAGCTGGCTTAACTAGTTGAAATAACTAGCTAGACTGATGACTAGCCATCTGAATTAACTAACTTTTTACCTGGCTAACCAACTGGATAGCCAACTGACTTAATGAGCTGACTTAACTAGCTACCCAGCTGCTTGCCAGTAGAATTAACTAGCTGACTTAAACGGCAGGTCAAATGGATAGACAGCTGCCTTAAACAGCTGGCTATCTACCTAGCCACCTGGCTAGCTAACTGATTTACCCAGATGACTTTTGCTAGCAAGCTGATTAACCAACTCAATTAACTAGCTAGCTACCTACCTGGCCAGCAGGCAAGCTTGCTGACTTAACTAGCTGATGTGAACAGCTAGCCTGCCGGCCAGCAAGCTGACTTATCTAGCTAGGAAGCTACCTAGCCAGGTGGCTAGAATGTTGACTAAACTAACTGATTTAACCAGCTACCCAGTTGGCTACCCAGCTGATTTAACTCACTGACATCACTAGCTAACCAGGTAGCTATCTAGCTGACTTACCCAGCTAGCTACCTACATTGCCAGTTGGCTTGCCAGCTCTCATAACTAGCTGAATTAACCAAATAAACAGCTTGCTAGCCAACTGAGGTAATTGCCTCGCTACCTATCTAGCCTTCTGGCTAGCCTGCTGACTTAACTAGCTGACTTGACAGGCTAACTACGCAGCTATCCAGCTGACTTAAATTGTTAGCTAACTAGCAAGCTACCTAGCTAGCCAGCTGACTTAAGAAATTAGCTAACTACCTAGCTACCTAGCTAACAAGATGACTTATATAGTTAGCTGCCTAGCTAATTAGCTGACTTAACCAGCTGGCTACATAAATTACTCATTATCTAGCATTCTAGATAATGAGTTAATCATCTAGATGACTTAATCATCTGACTTAACTCGTTAGCTAATGAGCTAGCTAGCTGACTCAACCAGCTGACTTTACTGTTTAGCTAACTAGCTAGCTAGCCTACTCAAACAGCTGACTCAACCCGTTTGCTAACTAGCTATCTTGCTGACTCAACCAGCTGACTTAACGCGTTTGTTAACTAGCTAACTACATGACTCAACCTGCTGACTTAATCCGTTAGCTAACTACCTAACTGGCTGCCTTAACCAGCTGACTAAATTAGACAGCTGACTTAACTAGCTGACTTAGCTAGCTGACTTAACTACTTAGGTAGCTGACTTAACTGGCTGAGTTAAATAGTTAGCTAGCTGACTTAACTGCCTGAATTAAATAGTTAGATAACTAGCTAGCTAAATAACTAGCTGACTTAACTAGTTAGCCAACTACCCGGGTTCGGTGGCTCAGCATGT
>NW_007233250.1:45343-54731 GCF_000164805.1 Carlito syrichta | reverse complement strand
ATGCAATACTATACGAAAATGACTGACCGTACTGGGAAACTATGGTGGGGGGAGGGAGAAGGGATTAACAGTAGCAAATATCTGTCTGGGATCTGGGAAACACCCCATATCAACAGGGTGCCTGAATGAAACGCAATTGTCTACCTAACCCTTAACTGTACCCCACAACTTCATAATAAAAAATAAATAATTAAAACCAAAAAAATCACACTGTAACTCATAACTATGTACAATTATTATAGGTCAATTAAAAATAACATTAAACAACAACAACAAAAAAGAATCTATATGCTGATTCTAGCACCACTTACAGGTGTATGAGCACACTGGAACCTATTTCCTACTGCCTTACAGTCTGTCCATGCAGTGGTATGTAGATTTGGTCCCTGGATTAAAAGGAGGTACAAAAGAGGAAAACAATGGAGGAAGGAGGGTCAATAGGAAGTTAGAAAGAGAGAAGAGTGAGAGAGAAAACAGACATATATACCAACTAACAGGTAAGAAAGAGACACAAGGCTGGAGAGAAGTGAAAAAAAACACGTAAGAAAGATTCCCTAAAGAATACTGGTAGCTACACAGAGACAGACCAATAAAATCATGAAACAGTGTAAGTCCAAAAACAAACCATGTGAGCAAAACAAACAGTCAAAATGATAAAAATCAAAAGTCAAAATAAGAGATCATTCTAGCTCTGGAAACTTTCCTGTCTGTCTAAAGTCACTTCAGTTCTGAACTCCTGCCTCTCCCCTTTGTTTTTGTTGCAGCCTAGATTTACTCGCAGTTTGGGTTGTTTTTTTTTAACCTGTTGCCTGGGAGGTTTGCGATGCTTAGTTGCTTTTGTTTGATTCAGTGTAGGGGTGGGACTTTGTCTCCTGTTTAGTGACGACGTTACATTAGGAACCAAGGTGGGAGCTGCTGACAGGTGGGCAGGACAATGCAAATCTTTGCCTGGAGAATGGCCGAGGTGGCAGTTTCACTTTCGCAGATCTTTTCTCTCTGCTTGTCTAGGTCCCCAAGCATGGGATCACGCTCTGAGTGCCTCAGCCAGGGTGGGCCCAGAGCTCCAGAGTGCCAAAGCTCCAAAGGGCATGTGGTGAGCAGCGAAAGTGGCCCTGGGCCCCCCACAAGGTACTTCAGCCAGAAATGGGACCAGTGTCTAAGGGGCAGGCGCCCAGAGCTTCCCTGAGTGACCAGCGGCATGGTGCTGGGTGTTGGATGAGAGACAATGTAGCCAGGGAGTAAGCCAAGAGCCAAGACTCCCATGCAGGCAGGAGTCATGTATGGTGGAACAGCAGCAGCCAGAGGCCACAGTATCTGGTCCTGCATGGGACCAGAGGTCCCTGGGCCTCGGACCAGTATGACTGGTGGTGGGCAGGAAGATGGGGGAAGAAAAGTAAGAGTCTTTTTGGGAATTCACGTTCGGAGAATCTCACAAGTCCACCTATGCCATCGCCATCTTACCGGAACTCCTCAGGAATGTGATTTTATTCTACAGCATATAGTCATGCAATTAATTTTCCCCACACCAGGTTGTTCTATTCCCATTTTAAGTTTGTGGTGCCTTTGTCAAAGGTGAGTTAGTTATACATGTGTGGGCTTATATCTGAATCCTCTATTTGGTTACATTGTATTACAGGTATGTATGTATGCCATTTCCATGCTGCTTTGCTTACCATAACTTTGTAAGAAAATTTGAAATCAGGTGATGTGATGCCTTCAACTCCTATTCCATCTTTCCACCTTGAAGTCTAAGGATGGGAGTCGTCACTCAAGGGGATTATGGGAAACAGAATGGCAGGACTCCCAGGGCCCAACGTTAGATAGCACAGTGTCATCTAATGGGCCAACTTCAAAGAAGGCAGGCAGATACCTCTCTCCTGTCCTACATTCCAGAAAATTCTTCAAATATTTACCCTTCCCCCACAGAACCAAACACCAAAATTCAAGAGCAAAAGATCTTTCCTACCTATGGGGAGGTAGAAACCATGAATTCTAATGCTGACCCAGTCACCTCTCAGCTCTGTGATCTTGGGCTTGTCATCTTTCCTGTCTGATCCCAGAATCCACAACAGCAGATGGGACTTGGGACTAGCCTAGGACTTGGCTCTGTGGAGAGTCTTAATGTCTAATTATTTACAACTGAAACCTCCACCAAGCAGGAAGAATAAGAAGAAACCAGACACCCTTTCCAGAAAGTATGGTACTTTTTCTGCCTCCATTCCTAAATTGAAAAGTCAAAAATTGTATCATGGGGGCTCAAGAGTGTGAATGGAAAGAAACTTCTTGTGAGTGTGGACAGGCCCCTAGGGAATATCCACTTGACAAGGAATGAGCTCTTGTCTGTCAAATGTAAACCTGGTGTACTCAGACGAGCAAGAGCCTTGCAATAAGAGAGAGCTGAGTTCACCCACACATATAACATTTCCACTAACTAATTCATCCAGGCACTCTCCCATATGCTCTGTGATGCACAATCATTTCTAAATCTTGCTATAACAAAATTCCATATACTTATTGGATCAAAACAACAGTTACTAAAACAGCTTATAGTACTTTAGGGCAGAGGCCTGACACAGATTCCACTAGGTCTGATTTCATAGTTATTTAATCTTGGTTTTGCTATTTCCTTCTGAGACTGATTATTACTACTGTACTATACCAAACCATACTGTGCACAGGAGCAAAAAATGAAGCAGGAGTTCAAATGAAGGTACCCAGTATACAGAATGACAAAGGCATCTGGGCTGAAATCATCATTATTCTATTTCTCTATAATTACCTCTTTAGTCCTCTACCCATTATTTCCCTTACCCACAAAAAAAAATCAGCACAAACCTCCTTCATTTATCGCTTTATGTGAGAGTGAGATCATATTCAAAATGTAAAATCTCTCCAACCACACCAGCACAGCCCTGCAATCGAGAACATATTATATTTCTGGTGTAAGACTCGACCTCTCCCATCCTCTCACCAAAAACATCCACCTCATCCCCACTTCCAACCCCATGTGGAGATATGGGTAGGATCTAGGGAGGTCAGCATCAATTTTCTCTTGGGTGACTTCCTATCTTGGACACAGAGGCTAGAGCCAGCACTATCTTCTGTGTGACATTCTTCTAACACGAAATAATGGGTTGTGCTGGGACAGGGAACGGGAAACAACAAAATATGTCCAGCAATAGATGGTGGAGGGAGTTGTCCTTTCCCTCTGCCTCTCAGGCAGATCACTAACCTGACATATGATTCATAAGACCACAAATATAGCACTTTGCATTCTAGTACCCTGAACTCACAAGTATGGTCACCATTTCCTGGCTATATGACATACGGGAATGTGAGGGAAAACCCAGAATTTAGTTATAGAAAATTGTGTATTTATTCTTACATGTTGACACTTCAGTCACCATGAAAGTACTCACCATTTGATACAATACACATATTAAGACTTCTTTTTCTATTGGTCAAAACAAGTTTTGAACTCATCTGTTTTGATATTTTTTAGTGCTTCTGCCGGTTTGGGTTTCACATTTTCGACATCGGCAAAATGTCTCCCTTTCAGTAATTTTTTTCATCTGGGAAAACAAACAAAAAAAAATGTTGCTCTGAGAAAATCAGGAGATTAGGGAGGATAGGACATTGGGATCATGCTGGTTTTGGTCAAAATCTGCTGAAGACTCAGCACAGTGTGAACAGGTTGTTTGTTTAAATTGCCCATCATGAAATGGGAAAACACATTGAAAAATGCCAAAAAAATTCACTGAACCTGAGTGCATCCTCTCACAACAATGCTAACTGGTACACTGACAGTGATGGATTCAGCTAGAAGGAGAAGCCAGTACTAAAAGGGGCCCACTCTCCAAAAGATATTTCCAGGGTTTTGGGGGTCCACCCTCATAAGACAGCTCCAGCTCACTTCTTTTGATCTTGGTTTCACTTTTTTATTTTCATTGAAGAACTCAACTTGTTTGATTCAAAGGTTTTATTGATGTAGATTGTGAAGAAGATTTACTGTGCACTGGTATCATTCCCAGAGAAAGATTCATAACAACCCACACACAACACCTTGGGCTCTGTCAATTTCTATCACTTACATAAGTTCCAGGGATACCGGACTCTCACAAACAAGTTACATAAAGCAGGTTTGTTATTTTAAAATAAGCAACAGGGAAGCATATGTTCTGGGCAAGTCAGTCCCCACAGTCTCAAGAAAGCTGTGCAGGGTAGGTGGTGTCACTCTATGCACAGTGCAGCTGAGGGTATTGAAAAAGAGCCCTGGATTTTATACCCTAGAGACACATGGCTCACTGAGGTAAAATAATGTAGGTAATCCTGTTCTAGAGAAATGGGAAGAGAACCTGGGCTGTTCTGAACAGTTTCTCCTTATCGCTAGATGTTGTTTTTCTGTTAATTTGCATTGCTGTAAAGAAATACCTGAGACTGGGTGATTTATAAAGGAAAGAGGATATTGGGCTCACAGCTATGCAGTCTTTAAAGGGAGTATGATGACAACATCTGCTTCTGATGAGGGCCTCAGGCTGCTTCCACTCATGGCAGAAGAGAAGTGGAGTCATCATGTGCAGAGATCACATGGCAAGAAAGGAAACAAAGGGAGAGAAGGCGCCAAGCTCTTTCTAACAACTGGCTCTACAGGGAACGAATAGAAGGAGAACTTGCTCTCACCTCCTCATAGAGGGAATTAATCTATTCATGAGGGATCTGTTTATAAAGAATCCACTCACAAAACCCAAACACCATCCTTTAGCCTCCATTTTCAACACTGAAGATCAAATTTCAACGTGAGTTTTGTAGGGGTCAAACATCCAAATAGCAGCAGTTGTGCTTCCAGCATGTTCAACAGTTATTCTGAGAACTACATGAGAAAGAGGGAGAAAGTTTGGTCCCCTATCATTTGTGGTTTCGTCTGAAGACATAGTATATAATTACCTGAAAATCAAAAAATAATTCATGAAGGGTGATATGATCTGCCTCTTACTGGATTCATGTCTTCCTCCAGATAAGCCCAGGCTTCTGCATTTTCTGACTGGGATCTCAATGACCATCATGCTCTTTGCCATCTTCCTTTACTTCCTCTTTCATCATTGGTGCTCTTTCAAAAATAAGTATAGTAAGACGAGGCTACAGGCAGGCCAGGCTTGGTGACTCAACCTGTAATCACAGGACTTTAGGAGGCTTAGGCGAGTGGATTGCCTGAGCCCACGGGTTCAAGACCCACCCGGGCAACTTGGCAAAACCTCATCTCTACAATAAATCAAATATTAGCAAGTCCTGGTAGCATGTGCCTGTAGTTCTGCCTACTTGGAAGGCTGAGGCAGAAGGATCACCAGAGTCCAGCAGGTCAATGCTGGGGTGACTGTGAGCATGCCACTGCACTCCGGTCTGGGTGAGGAGGGAGACTCCAACTCAAAAAAGAGGCCACAGTATAGGGTGCTGGATGAGAGTGTTCAACTGTGTATTCTTGTTGGCAGGCTGATACCTGTTTCAAGTCAGGACTCTCAAAGGTGAGGTTTTTCCAAGAGAATGTGAGTACCCCTCCCCCTGCCCTCAGCTCATGGGCCATAGCCCAATTCTTCACTCTGTTCTCATACCCAATGCAGCCCCTGATATCTAGGAGAAGATTCTATGAGAGGAAAGAGCAGAAGACAGAATCAAAGGATGGAAATTGGGAGCTACACATGGGATGGGTTCTTCAATTTAGAAAGGTAGAATAATTGACTCCGCTATTCAGCAGCTGAGTAATCACAGGCACCCACTGTATTTCCCTGGGTGTCAGTATCTGCATGTAAAGGGAGGGCACAGAACTGTCCATACAAGTGTTTTTATGACCTCTGTCTCCCACAATGCTGCTGTAATTGATCAAGACCACAAACTGGTCAGACAGTCAATAGGGAGGTAGGTTCTCCTCAGCCCCGCATCTTTAATGAAGTTTTATTCCCTCCTAGTCCCCAACAATGTGTGCACACAATGTTTCTCTCATTCTAGAATTCTGATGGAGGAGACCTTCAGGAGGTGGCATATACACAACTGGATCATCAGATTTTCACACAGAAAAAATCAACCCCACTTCCAAGAGACACAAGAAACCCTTGGCAGATACCAGTGTTTGTACATAGATCTTGTAAAATGCTAAGCCCCAATAAAGAATTGTTTCCTATCTCATGTGCACACACATAAGGACCTTGAAAGTGTCTTCTGTGGAAGCCATTTTCTTTTTTCAAACCCAGCGTGACAGCACAAATGTAACAAAAGCTGGAATCTAAAGACACAAGTCTTCAGTTTAAGACCTTCCCTCATCATCACAACATGAATCTGATCGTGGCTCTTTCCTGCTGACAAATTTCTATGGTCCCCATCACCTACTGGAGAGGAAACAAACTCCTTTGCTTCTCTCGACCCCAGCTGACCTCTACAAACTATCTGGCTGTACTTTCTTTCTTTTTGAGTGGAGTCTCATTCTTTCACCCAGGCTGGGGTGCTGTCTCACGCAGGCTCATGGCCACCCCAGCAATGACCTTCTGGACTCCACCAATCCTTCCACCTCAGCCTTCCAAATAGCTGGAACCACAGGCATGTGCTACCATGCCTGGCTATTTTTTATTGTATTGCAGAGATAAGATCTTGCCAAATTGCCCAGGCTGGTCTTGAACCCACAGGCTCAGGCAATCCACCTGCCTCAGACTCCCAAAGAGTTGGGATTACAGGCTGAGCCACCAAACCTGGCCTGTACTTTCTAATCCTACTTGGGGCTTCAATTACTCTGAGTAATGCAATTCCATTTATATGAGAGTGTCTCTCTTCTTACCAGACTTAAGCACATGTTGTCCCTGAATGCTACTTTTCAGTCTTCTGTCACCAGGAACATTTCTGTAATTTTTTTCAAAATTTTGCTGTAGACTTCTCTTTAAAGAAACATTTTGGGACTTCTGGCAAGATGGCGATGGGGCAGCCTGATCTATGAAACCCTCTGCAAAGGAGAACACAGAGGGTATCTGGCTCTCTCCCCAGGGGTCTGCGGATCCCAACGTCGGCAGCCTGCTCTTCACACAGAGCTTGGCCATCACCACCACTGGGTCATCACAGCAGTCTGGACAGCTACTGCAGCCACAGACACAGCAGCTGCCGCGCCACAACAGCCTCCTTGGCAACCATAGCACATCGCACCTCCCATGCCTGAGGCGATCCACGACTTCAGTCCTTGAAGCCCCTGCAGGCAAGATCTTCTGGGATCGCTGCCACCTCTGCTGCCACCATGACATCCTGCCAGCCTTGGGTCTCCTCCCATGTGCCCTTGCTCCACCCCCTCTTAAGGGAGCAGCTGAGATAGCACCACCTGCTGGCGATTCAAGGTAACAACACTGAAACGGGAGAAAGAAGCTTGGAAAAATAGACACAGGCCAGATTTGAGTGGTGAACTGATGGTGATCTGAACTGTCCTTCACAGCAGGCCAGGGGCAACTGACCCTAACTGCGAACTAATTTACCAGCTTGAAAAGACAGCTAGAAATCAGAGCTGAAAGGACATTGGACTTAAACAAAAGTCTCAGAGTGTGCTCAATTGGCTCTGTTAGTTTAATGACTTAATTCTATTCCTACTGTTGTGTTCCTTTTTTTTCTTTTCCTTTTCCTTTTCTTCTCTTTTCTCTTCTCTGTAAATCATATCTCTGTGTGCAGGAACAGCACACCAATAAGGTGGTGGGATAGTTTGTATGTTACTACTATTGTATGATTTTTTTTGTATGGGTGTTGGTTAGTCTATACTGTGGTCTATTGTTTTTATCTGTTTCGGTTTAGAGCTCTCTCTTCATTTCTTGGTACACTCATCTTACTCCTCTCTCTGTCCATCCTCCTCTTCCCCCCACTGTCAGCTCCATTCTCTTCCCTCTGATAACCACATTTTATTTCAGGGAGTAAACCTACAGCCACACTACATGGACAGATTCGAAGGCAGTGGGAAGTGGGTTTCAGATTATCCGTACACCTGTCGGCAAATACCATGACCTGCAGATAGATTTTGAATCACAGCTCCCCCCTTAAGTAAATCTCAAAACTGAAAAAAGGACCAACCCCAAATTACAGTGCAACTCCAGAATAGAACAAAGTAAGAAGGCATACATAAAGAATAGGAGATTGAACAAACAGAAGAAAAAACAATCCCTCTACCTCTGAATAACAGAATTAAAGAAGACGGTGACGTGGAGGGAAGGAAAAAGTAGGGAGGGGGAAAAACGCACAAATGAAGAAAAACCAAAAGAATATAGGTCTCACACAGTCCCCTGGGAGATAGGACACTGAGAAAACAAATTCCAGAGCACAAACAATGAAGAGCCCCCAAAATGACTGGTCACATGAAACAAACCCAGACATCAAGACATTAATAGAGAGAATTTTAAAAATTAAGGAGAGACAAGAGGAAAATAGGAAGGAGCTGATGTCAGAAATAACAGCAGTAAAGACTAGTGTGATGGAAATAAATAACAAACTAATGAGCATGGAAAGCAGAATCAGCCAAGCAGAAGAAGGAATCTCAGAGCTCAAAGACCAAAACACAGAACTAACCCAAATTTTCAAAAGCATAGAAAAAAAGCTCAAAAAGACAGAACAAAACCTTCAAGAGATGAATGATAACTTCAAGAGACTGAAGCTAAGAGTAATTGACCTTCCTGAGGCAGAGAGAGAAACAGAGGCCACACTGGAACAAACATTTCATGAAATCATTCAAGAAAACTTCCCTCATCTTATCAAGGATGAAAAAATTCAAACACAAGACATTCAGAGAATCCCTGCAAGACAACAAATGAGAAGACCAACTCCCATACATATAATAATTCACCTAAACAAATTAGGTATAAAAGAAAAAATCCTAAAGACTGCAAGAGAAAAAGGTCAGACTACCTACCAGGGAAGACCAATTAGAATAGCAGCAGATTTATCTACAGAAACCCTCCAGGCTAGGAGAATTTGGAGCCCTATCTTCAAAGTTCTAAAAGATAAACAATTTCAACTGAGAACAACCTATCCAGCCAAGCTAAGCTTCATCAGTGAGGGAGAATTGAAATATTTCCCAAATATCCAATCCCTAAGAACCTACGCTGCCACAAGACCACCTCTATAAAAAACACTTAAGAAAGTATTGAACACAAGAGAAAAGGAAAAAAGAACAACATTTTTCACAAGAGTACAGGCAAAGGTTAAAAACAGACGTATCCAAATCTAAACCAAAAGAAAGACAACACACAAACAGGAAGAACAACAACTCTATCACCACATGGAATGTACTCTAAGATCTACCACATACTTGGCCATAAATCAAGCATAAGCAAATTTAAAAGGACTGAAATTTTACCATTCACCTTCTCGGACCACAGTGGAA
>NW_007233250.1:42929-45323 GCF_000164805.1 Carlito syrichta | reverse complement strand
GATGGAACACAAAAGAAAGGAGGAGTTGCGATCCTAATTTCAGACAAAATACCATTTAAGCTATCAAAAATTTAAAAATATACAGAGGGCCACTACATAATGATAAAACGGTCACTCCATTAACAAGAAATATCTATCCTAAACATATATGCACCTAACATAGGTGCACCAACTTTCATAAAGCAACTTCTAGGAAAACTAAAGAAAGATATTGACTCTAACACCATCATAACTGGGGACTTTAATACCCCACTCACAACGCTAGACAGATCATCAGGACAAAAAATCATCAATGAGATCTGGAAACGCAATGTGACTCTTGACCAAATGGACTTAAATGATACCTACAGAACACTCCATCTAAAGACCACAGAATACACATTCTACTCATCATTGCATGAAACGTATTCTAAGATTGACCATATAATTGGCCATAAATCAAGCATAAGTAAATTTAAAAGGACTGAAATTTTACCATTCACCTTCTCGGACCACAGTGGAATAAAAATAATCATTAACACAAGTAAGCTCCCCCCAAAACTCACAAAGATATGGACACTAAACAGCATGATGATAAACAACTCCTGGTCAATGATGAAATCAAAACAGAGATTAAAAGGTACCTGGAAACAAATGAAACTGAAGAAACATCTTACCAATATCTCTGAGATGCCATGAAAGCTGCAGTAAGAGGGGAATTTATATCCCTACAAACGCACATGAAGAAAATGGAAGGATCACAAATTAACAGCCTAAGATGCCACCTAAAAAAGTTGGAGGAGCAAGACCAGAAAAACCCTAATTTCAGCAGAAGAATCCAGATCACCAAAATAAAAGCCCAAATCCAGAACATAGTAGACAAAAAGATAATACAAAAAAAATCTTGAAACAAAAAACTGGTTCTTCAAAAGGATAAACAAGATCAATGGTCCCCGAGCTAGACTGACCAAGAAAAAGCCCAAATAAACAGAATCAGAAACAAAAGACGAAGTCACATCTGATCCTGAAAAAATATAAAAGATCATTAGAGACTACTGTGTACAGTTGAATGGAAACAAACTTGAAAACCTTTCGGAAATGGAGACTTTCTGTCATCACACAACCTGCCTAGGTTAAAACAAGAAGAAATTGAGACCCTAAATAGAACAATAACAATCAAGGAAATTGACTATGTAATAAGAAAACTACCTACAAAAAAACAGTCCTGGACCAGATGGCTTTCCAGCAGAATTCTACAAGACATTTAAGGAGGAGCTTATACCAATCCTACTGTAGGTATTCCAGGTGATTGAGAAAGATGGAACTCTCCCCAAATCATTTTATGAAGCTAACATTACATTGATACCCAAGCCAGGTAAATACCAAACAAGGAAAGAGAACTACAAGCCAATATCTTTGATGAACATAGATGCTGAAATTCTCAGCAAGATTCTAGCAAACTGAATTCAGCAACACATCTCAAAAATCATCCATCATGACCAAGTGGGCTTCGTCCCTGGGATGCAAGACTAGTTCAACATTCGTAAAACCACAAATGTAATTAAATACATCAACAGATGTCAAAATAAAAACCACATGATTATATCATTAGATGCAGAAAAAGCTTTTGATAAAATCCAGCACCGCTTCTTGATAAAAACCCTTGAACAGCTAGGCATACGAGGAACATACCTCAAATAGTAAAAGCCATCTATGAGAAACCAACAGCAGGCATACTACTAAATGGACAAAAACTGGAACCATTTCCGCTGAAAACTGGAACAAGACAAGGATGTCCACTCTCGCCCCTCCTGTTCAATATAGTAGTGGAAGTCTTGGATAGAACAATCAGAGAAGAGAAGGCAATCAGGCGTATTCAAATAGGAAAAGAGGAAGTCAAGCTATCTCTCTTTGCAGATGACATAATCGTGTACCTTGAAAACCCAAGAGAATCTGTCAAAAACCTCCTTTCACTGGTAAAGGCCTTTGGCAAAGTCTCAGTGTATAAAATAAATGTGCAAAAGACAATCGCATTTCTTTATACCAATAATAAACAAACAGAAACCCAAATAAAAAGCACAATTCCCTTCACAATAGCCACAAAAAAATAAAATACCTTGGCATCTTCATAACCAGAAGTGTGAATGACCTTTACAATGAAAACTACTAAACACTGCTCAAAGAAATCAAAGATGACACAAACAAGTGGAAAAATATCCCATGCTCATGGATTGGAAGAATCAACATTGTGAAGATGTCCATCTCACCTGAGGCAGTCTACAGATTTAATGCAATACCCATCAAATTACCAGCAACATTCTTCTCAGACCTAGAAAAAACAACACAGGAATTCATATGGAAACACAAACTACCAAGAAGAGCCAGAACAATCCTTAGCAAAAAAAAAAAAAAAAG
>NW_007233250.1:42151-42607 GCF_000164805.1 Carlito syrichta | reverse complement strand
CTATCCCCATGTACAAAGGTTAACTCCAAATGGATCAGAGACCTAAATGTAAAACCTCAAACCATAAGAACCTTAGTAAATGAAGGACATACCTTCATGGAAATTGGAACTGGCATCCAGTTCCTGAACAAAACCCGTAACCCATAGGCCATAAGAGATAAAATAGACAAGTGGGACTTTATTAAACTGACAAGCTTCTGCAAAGCCAAAGAAACCATCAAGAGAGCAGATAGGCAGCCTACACACTGGGAAAAAGTATTTGCCAACTCCAGGTCTGACAAAGGCTTTACATCTTGGATCTACAAGGAAATCAAATGTACTGAAAAGAATAAAACAAACAACCCCATTATAAAATGGGCAAAAGATATGAACAGACACCTCAAAGGAAGACAACCGAGCAGCCAACAGACACATGAAAAAATGTTCAGCCTCACTAATCATCAGGGAGATGCAAAT
>NW_007233250.1:32972-41948 GCF_000164805.1 Carlito syrichta | reverse complement strand
CACTCTATAAAAAAGATACCTGCACACGTATGTTTATCGCAGCATTGTTCACAATAGCAAGAACCTGAAATCAACCATGCTGCCCATCAAAAGAGGACTGGATTTTTTAAATGTGGTACATATACATGATGGAATACTACACAGCCTTAAAAAAGAACAGAATCGTGAATTTCGCAGCAACCTGGATGGAACTAGAGTCTATAATACTGAGTGACCTCTCACAGAAACAAAGATGTGAGTATCACATGTTCTCACTCATATAATGGACCTTGAACATCCAATATAATACTATAAGAAAATGACTGACAGCGGTGGGAAACTAAGGGGGGGAGGGGAAGGGAGATGGGATTAACAGTAATAAATATCTGTCTAGGGATGGGGAGAAACCTCTTATCAACAAGGGTGCCTGAATGAAGCTTTTTTGTATACCTAACCTTTAACTGTACCCCACAATATCATAACAAAAAATATTGATTAAAAAACAAAAAAAAAGAAACATTTTATGACCTCAGGGTTTAGGTAAGATGCCTCTTTGTTTGTTACTACTGCTATGTACATATCGCCCCCTATGTTCTCCATTGATTATTCATCCCTCAACTGTGGATTCCTCAAAGCAGAATGGGGCCTGATTTGGCTCTAAGGTGCACATTTCTATCCAACAACACAGCACATGGGCGATGCCAAAGATCATATGTCAAGTGAACCAGTGAGTGTTCTTATTATCTGCAGAACTGAAAAGCATGTAAGTCCAAGAGGAGACACTTGTAGAGTCACTGTCTATGTTTTTCTCATCTCCATGATGTCATACATCAAAATATCATTTCATATACTATAAATGTACAGTACATTCCCAAAATTAATTGGTTTTGTACCCCTGGACCAAATCAACTATGATCAAAAATACTCAGGAAAAAAATCTACAAATTTTCAAAATCAAAACCTGAATTTGCAATGTGCCCAGTACTATCTTGAGTCTACATCAATGAAGAGACTGCACCAAGTATTATAAGACATTACATCAAGTATTATAAGTAATCAAAGGATAACTTAAAGCATATAAGTAGACATGTGTAGATTTTATGCAGGAACTAGAACATTTATATAAGAGACTTGGTATCTGTGAAAGGTCCTGCATTTCTCATAAATGCTGAAAGCCAACAGTATACAATTTTTATTTGTCGACTTAAAACATGTAACTTTTAAAAAGACAAAAGGCAAAATGCTTTTCTATAGAGTTAGAATGAGTTCAGGTTTTTGGTTTTTTTTAATACGTTACCCTTAGGTCCATGTTGTTTATTGAGAAGACAGACTATTCCACCTTAAACCACATTTCATTTTCTGTCAAATATAAAGAGACTCTGTATACATGAATGTTAGTCTCTGTTTTTTGCTGAATGTCTCTCGATGTCTAGTCTCATGATAACTGCACACTTTATGTAAACTAATAGTGCCTCTTAAATTTGGTCACTAAATTGTTCTTCCTTTTTAAGGTTTTCTTATTATAAGCCATTTTATATCTATGTAAATTTTAAAATCAGTTTTACCATTTCCTCTGGAAAAAAAATCATGTAATTGAGATATAACTGTATTAAATCTATAGATTAGTCTGTCTGTTAGAAGTATAATGTAGGCTACTGGTTTGTTAAACTCTTGTGTGTCCACATGGCTCTTTGAGCTATGGACACCATGTTTCCTAGCTGTTGCCCACTCCCCTACCTTGGGGGCCTACCTCAGGGAGCTGATTATCCTCTCTCTCTCTCTCTCTCTCTCTCTCTCTCTCTCCCCCCTTTCTCTAACTTACTTAATAAATGAACTACATTTTCAAATCTAAAAATTAAAATAAAGAAATATGATGCAAATCACATCATTTTAAATGTGTTAACGTTTAAATTAAAAAGTTAAAAAGAAAAAGGTAAAGTAATTTGAGTAATCCATTTTATTTAACTCAATAGATTCAAAATATTATCTTAACATACAATCACGTACAGTCTTAGAAAATGTCAGATCCATGTCTTGGTAGGCAAATATTTTTTACTCATAATATCTCATTCCTACATTTCTCTTTTTTTAATTTTTTTCATAGGAGTCTCACTCTGTGTCCCAGGCTGAAGTGCAATAGCACACTCACAGCCACTATATCTTTGACCTGCTGGGCTCAGGCAATCCTTCCACCTCAGTTTTCCAAGTAGCTGGAACCACAGGTGTGTGCTACCAAGCTAATTTTTTTTTCATTAATCAGTATTTTTTATTATGGTTTTGTGGGGTACAGTTAAGGGTTAGGTGTACAATTACATTTCATTCAGGCACCCTGTTGATAAGAGGTGTTTTCCCATCCCCAGGCAGATATTTGCTACTGTTAATCCCATCCCCATCCCCCCCCATAGTTTCCCAGTACCGTCAGTCATTTTCTTATAGTATTGCATTGGATGTTCAAGGTCCATTATATGAGTGAGAACCTGTGATATTCGGATCTTTGTTTCTGTGAGAGGTCACTCAGTATTATAGACTCTAGTTCCATCAAGGTTGCAGCGAAATTCATGATTTTGTTCTTTTTTATGGCTGCGTAGATTCCATCATGTATATGTACCACATTTTTTTAATCCAGTCCTCTTTTGATGGGCAGCATGGTTGTTTCCAGGTTCTTGCTATTGTGAACAACACTGCGATAAACATACGTGTGCAGGTATCTTTTTTATAGAGTGATTTGTGTTCTTCAGATATAACTGAGATATAACTGTATTAAATCTATAGATTTAATAGAAATGAGGTCTTGCCAAGTTGTCCAGGCTGGTCTAGAACCCCTAGATTCAGGCAATCCTCTAGCCTCTGCCTCCCAAAGTGCTGGAATTACAGGCATGAGCCACTGAGTCCTCATCCCTACATTTCAACTTGGCACAGAAAACTGCCCCTGAGACTCAGGAAAATAAAATGCAGAAGGAATGCGTAGATCTATCTGGGTGATTATGAAAGGACAAAAGAAGGCAAGAATTTAAGACATCAAACATTGGGGGACTCAATAGAACAACAGGTTCAGTGATATTTTGGAAGCGAGGTAGCACCAAAGCTAGCCTTGAGAGTGAACCACAATGAAACTGATAGTTTCCTGTGCAGTTAGAATTGCTGCACCCTGTGTTCCCCCTTTCTGTGATGTTGGAAAATTAGTAGTAATTAAGTATCTTGACCAAGACCACACAGTATGGTGTACTTGACCACTAAGGGACCCCAGGAAGAAGATTTCTGAACTGATTCACTGCTGCATGAATCCTTATAGTCAGAATCACACTATGTGTTCAGGAGGTCAGTTCATACATGCAGTTTGAAAGAGACTTAGGTTGAGAATCAGGTGAGACTTTGAGTTTCGTTCAAAATATTTTTAGCAAGTGAGATGTTTTTGTCCAGCACAGGTCATGAGAAAACTGGAGATATTCTCTGCACTAGAAGAAGTGGTTCAGCTTCCTCTGAAATTATTAGTTTGAAGAGGGCCCTGAACACCAATGCAGGGACCAGACACGCCACATCCGGTGCATGACTCATTTCTACTAGGGCCCCTGATTCTTCTAACAAAAGCGTGTATCTTAGTACATTGTCTAATACTTATAACAGGGTATCTGAAACTAGGTTGCGAATAAATAAAATAAATTTATTTCTCACACTTACGGAGACTGAGATTTAGGAAGGTTTAGAAACTGCATCTTTTGAGGGTCTTCTTGCAGGTGAAGACTATGCTGAGTCCAGATATCATGCAGGGCTTCACAAGGTGAGGGGCTTGAGCAGGCTATTCAAGTCTCTATCCCTACTCCTATAAAACCAACAGTCCCATCCCATGATAATCAATCAATCTATTTACAAGGGCAGAGTCCTCATGACTCAATCATCTCTTAAAGACCTTACCTCTACACACTGCCACACTGGGAATTAAGTTTCAGTATGAGTTTCAGAGGAGAAAAACATTCAAACCATTGCAGTTTGCAGTAGCTAAAATAGAAAAAAAGAATATACAGTATTTATGAGATGTGGAAGGGAAATAAAAGGAAGAGAAGATATGATGGCATTACCTGTAGTTGTAGATCAGAATCTTTCGGAGATCAAGTCATGCATCCTGAAGAATCATCACAGAAGACTGAGTTTTGCCACACTCCAGTCTAGATGTGGCTTTTAGGCACAGGATTTCAGCTCAGATGTTAGTTAAGGTGAGGATTTTGAAGGGAGATTAAATCTCATGGGACTTCTCTTACAGTGCTATAAATAGGCATGAGAAACTGAGTCCTGTTCCCAAACCATGAGATCCTTCTTGATAGAGCAGCAGGAGTTTTCTTAATGACACCTGGGAGTGTTTGAGGAATGGATTTGACTCTGGGAGGGACCAAGCTGTTGAGACTCCAGAGAACAGCAAATTAAAGAAAAGGTTTTGCAATGTGTGCCTGGAAATATGTTCAAGAGACCTGCCTACTAAGCCAATCTATGCTCTATTACCCAATGGAGTCTTTGTTCAGTAGAACCTAAGACCTTGAGGAGGAGATGTGGGACATGTATGTGATAGGATGCTGAGGGTTGCTATGGTATGCACACAGCTCTGTAACATCTTTAGCTGAGGTCCAGTTTGCCACCTGTACATGTCAGCAGACACTACATGGCTGAGATTCTCAACAAGGGGCGATGTTTACCCCCCGGAGATATTTTGCAATGCTTAGACACACTTTTGGATTTCAAAAATATTTTTGAAAATTTAAATTAAAAATAAAGGTAATATTAATTTTTAAATATTGCATAACAATTATTTGCATAGCATTTATGCTGCATTAGGCATTGCAAGTAATCTACAGATGATTTGAAGTATATGGGAAGATATGCCCAGGTTAAAGGCAAACACTCTGTCATCTTATATAAATAATTGCTTCTTGAGCATTCCATCTGAGGATCTTGGTATTCTTTGGGGGTCCTGGATTCAATATCTCTTAAATGCCCAAGAATGATTGAACACAGGGAATAGCCAAATCGAGCTAATTAACATATACATTACATCACATAGCTGTTATTTTTGTGATTAGAATACTACAAAACAACTCTTTTTGTATTTTCCAAGAGTATAATTTACTGTTAAATTACCATGTGATACAACAGATCTCTTGGGCTTATTGTCCCATTTTTAAAAACTAAAATAGGACTATGGCACAATCCTTTAATCCCATTTCTGGATATATAGCCAATGAGAAGCCCCATGTTTATTACAGTGCTATTCACAGTAGCAAGATACAGAAAGCAATTTAAGTGTGCATTGATTGATGAATGGATAAATTTTGGTATGTATACCCACTGGAATATCACCAAGCCTTTTTAATTATCAGGGTGATGCAAATTATAACCACAATGAGATATCATCTTACACCAAAATGGCTTTTATTAGAAGGTTAAAAAACAACAGATGTTGGTGAGGGTGCAGAGAAAAGGGGATGATTATATATTGTTGGTGGGAATGAAAATTAGTACAACCTCTATGGAAAAAATATAGAGCTACCTCAAAGAACTAAAAATAGAACTCTCACTCAATTCATCAATCCCACTCTTGAATCTATATCAAATAGTATTATATCAAAAAATCTGCATTCAAACATTTATTACAGCACTATTCACAATATAAAGTAATGGAATTAAACGAAGTGCCAAAAAACTGATAAGCCATTTTTTTTTTAAATGTGGCATATATTTAGATACCAAGAAAAACTACTCAGTAGAATAAAATCACACCTTTTGCAGTTAACTGGGTTGGACTCATGGCTTTTATCTTAAGTGAAGTAATTCAGACAACAGAAAATCAATACCAAATGTTCTCACTTATATGTGGGAGTTGAGCCATGTGTACACTTGGAAATGCAGAGGGGAAATTGCAGAGGGCAAAACAGAAATTGGAGACTCCAAGGAATGTGAGGTATGAGGAGTATGAATATTTGGGTAATGGTTATACTCAAATCTCAGACTTTAATAGCATGTATTTTATCCATGTAACAAATACACCTGTATCCTCAAAATCTTTTCAAATAAAAATTTTGCCAGGCTCGGTGACTCAGCCTGTAATCCCAGCACTTTGGAAGGCTCAACTCAACTCAAATGAGTAGATTGCCTGAGCCTGCAGGTTCCAGACCTACCCAGGCAAATTGACAAGATCTCATCTCTACAATAAATCAAAAATTAGCCAGGCGTGGTAGCACCTGTCTGTAGTTCTGGCTACTTGGAAGGCTGAGGCAGAGGGATAGCAGGAGCCCAGCAGGTCGAGGTTGCAGTGGCCAGGAGCATGCCACTGCACTCCAGTCTAGGCGATGGATGAGACTCTAACTCAAAAAAATAAAATAAAATAAAATAAAATAAAAATTTTAAAAGCAAAAAATTACAAAATAATAAAAATAAACATAAAATATATAAAATAAAAAGGTTTCCTTTTCTTAGTAGGAGGTATATATTCATGTTTCAAACAACACATTCTCTATGAGTTTTAATAAACTGAGAAGTCTAGAGATATTTATGGTTATTTTTCAAATGTACTCTCTGAAGCACATATCATTTGAGATATACAGATAACTTACTCCTTCCTACTGACAAATTTCAACTAAATTAATATTATCAGTACAGTGGACACATCAGGTATTCTACATCATAGCAAGATAATCAAGGTCCCCTCAAGTAAAACATGGGAATAAGCATAGACCTGGGGAAAGTGGGGGGTGCATACTTTTGTACACTGGAAAATGGGATTGTATCTGTTACCAACACAACCATAGGAAATATACCTTGACCTTTGTACATTAGTGAATCGAACTTATGGTGTCAAGGTCAACATCTAATTGAGATAAACTTGAGGACTCATAATGCAGTTAATCAATTTTGTAAAAAATAAAAAGTCAAAGCTTGGAGTATCTCCCTGTTATAGGCCATCCCCTCTCCTGGTTTCACTTGTTGCATTAAATGAGCACTGACTCAACACCTGAGACTTAAGAAAGTGAAGCCCATGGCACTACACACAGTCATTTGGATAATTCAAAAAATAGCCACAAATTCTCTCTTTTAAGTATATACGCAAAAATCATAATTTTTCACAGTCCACCTATATTATACTATGTAATTGGACTTTATTCCTACTTATGATTGAATGTTATTTCATTGTATGGCTAAACCAGGTTTTGTCTCTGCATTCCTCAATTGATAGACACTTGAGATGCCTCTGCTCTCTGGCTATTATGAATAATGACAGAAAAGGAAAAAATATATTATTCCATTCATATAAAATGTCCACAAAAACATATAAACAGATTCAATTAGTGACTGCTTAAAATGGAAGAAAAGGGGGAAATTGATAGAGATGGCTTATAGATATGAAGTGTTTTGAGAGGTGATTATAAAATACTATGAAATTAGATAGTGGTAATGACTACATAACATCACAAATACATTAAAAAGCATTCATTTTACACTTTAAAATGGTGCACTTTATGTTATGAAAACTAAAACTCATCAATCAGTCTGTTAATTTGAATTCATATCCAGGTTTCTACCCCAGGTATAAAACTCTTGACAATTATTTCAACCCTAACAGTAAATAATAAAATATAACTTTAGATTTCGAGGGGGGCACGGCAAGATGGCGACCAGGCAACCCGGCGTCTGAAGCCCTCTGCAAGGGAGATCTGCAGTGAGTCTCTGACTCTCGCACCGGGGGGCTGGGGACCCCAGCATTGCAGCCTGCTCTTAAGACAGAGCTCCGCCATCGCCACCGCTGGAACATGGCAACGACTGGACAGTTTTACTGCATTGCACTGTTCCGCCGCCGCCATAGCCCCTCCCCCCACCAGCATTCCCGTCGCCACCGCCGCGGCCTCTGGGACGGGTAGCTCATCACAACCCGCCAGAGGAGATCCACACCAAACTGCTTCAGGGAAGATCTGCTGGGATCACTGCCACCGCTCCTGCGTCGGAGACTGTCCTGCCCGCCAGCATGGGGATCCTGTTGCCTGCTCGGAGGCAGGCAGCCATCTTGTTCCTGTCCGGCCCCACCCACTGTGGGGCGAGCAGATGAGATAGCACCACCTGCTGGTGATTCAAGGTAACAACACCGAAATGGGAGAAACAAGCTTGATAAAGACATAGACCAAACTTCTGAACCGAGGGTATTCTGAACTGTCCTTCACAGCAGATCAGGGGAACTGCCCCTAACTGCAAACTAATTTACCAGCTTGAAAAGAAAACTAGAAATCAGACCTGAAAGGACATTGGACTTAAACGAAATGTCTCAGAGTGTGTTTCATTGATTCTATTAGTTTAATGACTTAATTCTATTCCTACTGTATTGTTCCCTTTTTTCTCTTTTCCTTTTCCTTTTCTTCTCTTTTCTTCTGTCTGTAAAGAATATCTTTGTATAGAGGAACAGCACACTAATAAGGTGGTTGGATAGCTGGTATGTTAGCATCACTATATGTTTTATTTTTGTTTGTATGAGAGTTGGTTCGACTGTAGCTGTGGTCTATTGTTTTTATCTGTTTCAGTATAGGCCTCTCTCTATTTGTTGGCACATTCGTTTGTTTCCCCCCTTACTCTCCTATCTCTCCACTCCCCTCTTCAACCCACTATCTGCTCCATTCTCTCCCCTCTACTAACCACATTTTATTTCGGGGAGTAAACCTACAGTCCCACTGCACGGACAGATTCCAGGGCAGTGGGAAGTGGGTTCCACATTATCCACACGCCTGTCAGCGAATACCAGGACCTGCAGACAGATTTTGAATCACAGCTCTCCCCTTAAGTACATCTCAAAACTGCAAAAAGGACCACCTCCAACCTACAGTGCAACTTCAGAATTGAACAAAGTAAGAGGACATATATAAAGAATAGGAGATTGAACAAACAGAAGTAAAGCCAATCCCTTTACCCCTGAATAACAGAATTAAAGAAGACGGTGACGTGGAGGGAAGGAAAAAGTAAGGAGGGGGA
>NW_007233250.1:31184-32434 GCF_000164805.1 Carlito syrichta | reverse complement strand
AAACCTAATAATAATTGGGCTTCCTGAGGCAGAAAGAGAAACAGAAGCCACACTGGAACAAACATTTCATGAAATCATTCAAGAAAACTTCCCTCATCTCATTAAGGATGAAAAAATTCAAACACAAGAGATTCAGAGAACCCCTGCAAGACAACAAACGAGAAGACCAACTCCCAGACACATAATAATTCGCCTAAACAAAGTAACTATGAAAGGAAAAATCCTAAAGGCAGGAAGAGAAAAAGGCCAGACTACCTACCAGGGAAAACCAATTAGAATAGCAGCAGATTTATCCACAGAAATCTTTCAGGCCAGGAGAGCCCTGAGCCCTATCTTCAAAGTTCTAAAAGACAAACAATTTCAACCAAGAATAACCTACCAGCCAAACTAAGCTTCATTAATGAGGGAGAATTGAAATCTTTTCCAGACATCCAATCCCTAAGAATCTACGCCGCCACCAGACCACCACTACAAGAAACACTTAAGAAAGTGCTGAACTCAGAAGAAAAAGAAAAAAGAACAACAGCATTCTTCACAAGAGTACAGGCAAAAGATTAAAAAAACACATGAACCAACTCCAAAACCCAAAGAAAGACAACAAATAAACAGGAACAACTCTGTAAGAACCTTATGACAGGGATCAACTCTTGCATTTCAATTATTAGCCTAAATGTGAATGGACTAAATGCACCACTGAAAAGACATAGATTGGCAAAATGGATAAAATATCATCAGGCAACAATCTATTGCCTTCAAGAGACTCACCTCACTAGAAAGGACACCCACAGACTCAAAGTAAGAGGATGGGATACAAACTTCCAGGCGAACGGAATACAAAAGAAACGAGGAGTAGCCATCTTAATTTCAGGCAAAATACCCTTCAAACTATTAAAAATCAAAAAAGATACAGAAGGCCACTACATAATGATAAAAGGCTCAATCCATCAACAAGAAATATCTATCCTAAACATATATGCACCCAACATAGGTGCGCCAACTTTCATAAAGCAACTTCTTGGAAAATTAAGGAAAGATATTGACTCTAACACTATCATAACTGGTGACTTTAATACCCTACTCACAACCCTAGACAGATCATCAGGACAAAAAATCAGCAAGGAGATCGGAACCTTAATGTGACTTTGGACCAAATGGACTTAATTGATACCTACAGAACACTCCATCCAAAGACCACAGAATACTGCATTCTACTCATCACCACATGGAACATATTCTAAGATCGACCACAG
>NW_007233250.1:0-30323 GCF_000164805.1 Carlito syrichta | reverse complement strand
ATTCATGACCAAGTAGGCTTCATTCCTGGGATGCAAGACTGGTTTAACATTCGTAAAACCATAAATGTAATTAAATACATCAACAGATGTCAAAACAAAAACCACATGATCATATCATTAGATGCAGAAAAGGCTTTTGATAAAATCCAGCACCCCTTCTTGATAAAAACCCTTGAACATCTAGGCATACGGGGAACATACCTCAAAATAGTAAAAGCCATCTATGAGAAACCCACAGCCAGCATACTCCTAAATGGACAAAAATTGGAACCAATTCCCCTGAAAACTGGAACTAGACAAGGATGCCCACTCTCACCCCTCCTGTTCAACATAGTATTGGAAGTCCTGGCTAGAGCAATCAGAGAAGAGGAGGCAATCAGAGGTATTCAAATAGGAAAAGATGAAGTCAAGTTATCTCTCTATGCAGATGATATGATGGTGTACCTTGAAAACCCAAGAGAATCTGTCAAAGGCCTCCTTACATTGATAAAGGCCTTTGGCAAAGTCTCATGATACAAAACAAATGTACAAAAGACAATCGCATTTCTCTACACCAATAATAAACAAACAGAAACCCAAATAAAAAACACAATTCCATTCACAATAGTCACAATAAAAATGAAATACCTTGGCATCTTCATAACCAGAGACGTGAAAGACCTTTACAATGAAAATTACAAAACACTGCTCAAAGAAATCAAAGCTGACATGAACAAGTGGAAAAATATCCCATGCTCATGGATTAGAAGAATCAACATTGTGAAGATGTCCATCTTACCTAAGGCAATCTACAAATTCAATGCAATACCCATTAAATTACCAACAACATTCTTCTCAGACCTAGAAAAAACAACACAGGAATTCATATGGAGACACAAACGTCCAAGAATCGCCAGAACAATCCTCAGCAAAAAAAAACAAAGCATGTGGTATCACACTACCAGACTTCAAACTTTACTATAAAGCTACAATTATCAAAACAGCTTGGTATTGGTACAGGAACAGGCATATAGATCAATGGAACAGAATTGAGATTCCAGAAGCAAAACCTCAATTTCTCAACCAACTCATCTTCGACAAAGCCCCCACCACCTGGCAATGGGGAGAGGAGAACCTATTTAGTAAATGGTGCTGGGAAAACTGGCTGACCACATGCAGAAGATTGAAACAGGACCCCTATCTATCCCCATGCACAAAGGTTAACCCCAAATGGATCAGAGACCTAAATGTAAAACCTCAAACCATAAGAACCTTAGAAAAGGAAGGAAATACTTTCATGGAAATCGGAACTGGCATCCAATTCCTGTACAAAACCTGAAACCCACAGGATTTAAGAGAGAAGATAGACAAATGGGACCTTATTAAACTGGCAAACTTCTGCAAAGCCAAAGAAACCATCAAGAGAGCAGGGAGACAGCCTACAGACTGGGAAAAAGTATTTGCCAACTCTAGGTCTGACAAAGGCTTAACATCCTGGATCTACAAGGAACTGAAACGTACTGAAAAGAAAAAAACAAACAACCCCATTATAAAATGGGTAAAAGATATGAACAGACACTTCACAAAAGAAGACATTCGAGCAGCCAACAAACACATGAAGAAATGCTCAACCTCACTAATCATCAGGGAGATGCAAATCAAAACCACACTGAGATACCACCTAACTCCAGTCAGAATGGCAATTATCAACAACTCAAAAAATAACAGCTGCTGGAGAGGGTGTGGGGAAAAGGGAACACTTCTACACTGTTGGTGGGAGTGTAAACTAGTGAAACCTCTGTGGAAAGCAGTGTGGTGATTCCTAAAAGCTCTAAAAATTGACCTTCCATATGACCCTGCAATCCCCCTACTGGGAATATACCCTGAAGAACACAAATCACTCTATAAAAAAGATACCTGCACACGTATGTTTATCACAGCGTTGTTCACAATAGCAAGAACCTGGAAACAACCATGCTGCCCATCAAAAGAGGACTGGATTAAAAAAATGTGGTACATATACACAATGGAATACTACGCAGCCATAAAAAAGAACAAAATCATGAATTTTGCAGCAACCTGGATGGAACTAGAGTCTATAATACTGAGTGACCTCTCACAGAAACAAAGATCAGAATATCACATGTTCTCACTCATATAATGGACCCTGAACATTCAATGTAATACTATAAGAAAATGACTGACAGTACTGGGAAACTATGGGGGAGCAGGGCGATGGGATTAACAGTAGCAAATATCTGTCTGGGGCTGGGAAAACACCTCTTATCTACAGGGTGCCTGAATGAAACGTAATTATACACCTAACCCTTAACTGTACCCCACAAAACCATAATAAAAAATACTGATCAATTATTTAAAAAATAAAAATTAAAAATAATAATAATAATAATAAAATATAACTTTAAAATTATAACTTATCCTGAGACTATCAAACAGTGAAGCACTCAGTGCAGCTGTGTAATGTGAATACCAAGAAAGAAAGAAATGCAAAGTCCATATGTAAGTGATTGGCAGTAGTGGAAATCTGTCAGGGGAAGGGGGTGACATTTGCAGTTGAGGGAAACTGCTAGGGGAAGTAGGGGCATACCTCATTAACAAGGGTACCTGCATAATCAACGTTTGCTTACCTAATCCTGAATTGTAACCCACATCTTATAATTAAAAAGAGAGAGAGAGGAATCACTGAATGACTCCCCAATGCAGAGCACATGAGATTGATTGCCTGCCATACATACTGGAAAGAAGAAATCAGCTAACATTGCAATGATTCCTTGGAAATCAATGTTTGCTGACATCTCAAGACACAGTATCATCTGGGGATCCCAGATGGAGGAGAAGTTTGTACACACTCACATACGCTACTCCATGAATCTTTAATGGATATTGACAATAAAGGTTGGAACAGGTGAGCATGCCATATCTGTGGTGCTGATATGATTGACTTTCACTGTGTACGGTCTGAAATCTCACTCCCTTCCAAGATTCATCTCTTACATTAAGCAAATGCCATAATTCTTAGAGGAAGGGTAAGAGAACCTGTCAATCTCTGGTCCTAGGTAATGACCCATTGTGGATGAATAAAAGAAGGTAAATGGAAAGATCACTCTACTCCTAGTGGAGAGAAGAAAACAATGATGAAATCATAATACAGGATAAATATCTTTAGAGATTCATACATTTTAGAGAAGGGGCTGAAAACCTCAATCCCAAACTAAGGACACCTTCAATATAGAGTTTTGCTGTCATTGGGAGGAGGAACAAAAACCTGGGAGATCCCACCCTCAAGGCCCAAGCACATAAATAATGCTCAAGACTGAGGATGGATGAGAACAAGCTAAAATTTCCCTTATGACCTCTCTCTGAGAAGGAAGATCAGTCCACAGCATGAGGTGGATGAAAGGGACAGATTAATCATATAATTAATGCAGTCAAGTTATGGATCTCAATTTCAGTGGCTCCAAGGCATGCAGAATGGACACATGAATGGAATGACCATGGAGCTAGGAGAGGGGACATGCATGAACACAATTTCCTGACAATTGATTCTCTCTCACCAAAGATCATTTTGCCACCACTCTAGCTGAATATCTAACATGTCAGCTTCAAAGAGATTTACATGTGATGCCATAGTTTGAGCAGTCCAACAAGGTACCTGGTAGCTACCACATTGCATGGAATACATTCTAACCAGGAGTTGGTGGCAAATCTTTATCAAGATAGATGTATGTGCTGAATATGGGTTTGACTGAAATCAAAGCACCACTCCCTGTAAATTCAGAATATCTAATGTATTTTAAATGGAATAATCCATGACTTATCCTCAAGTAGAAAGATTCAGTTATCCCTGAAATAAATGGGATGGTGATAACAAGACCAGATAATATACTGGGGGTGATCTGAGATGGGGATACATATATCACAGTGGTTGGGTACTGCTGGGACTGATAAAGCACTAGAGTGACCACTTAAAAAAGGATGTAATGAATAGCTTTGAGATAACACTTGTGCAATTTGGATGCTTTTTTAAATGTAATACATGTAGATATAGCTGATATAAATAGATGATATTGATGAAACTGATAGAGATGTACATGTAAGTAGACAACAAATTACGCTGTGCTTTGGTTGGCAAAATTCATAGATTCTGAGGGGAAAAGGTGAATATAACTAGTGATCTCTAGAAAAAAGTCTTTAAATGACATACTGGAAAAATTTGAACATCTTGTGCCTGCATTTTTAGGTAACACTGGGTGAGAAAATATTCAGTTGGGAAACTTAAACAGAAACAAAAAAGAAATGCCCTACACTTGAAGAAAGTTTTCCCTGTTCCTATTGGTTTCTTCATCACTGAAAATCAGCAGGGCAGGAAACAATTATTAGACTGTACTAGCCTTAAATGGTCATGAGGATTTGGGGAAATTAGATAGGAAGCTTGGATAATACCCCAGAGTATTGATATGGTCTCCATTGCTGAAGATATCCAAGGATGGGGACAGTGGGTTGAGTCATTTTCCCCAAAAAGGTGTACTAAAGCACTAACACATAATATCTATGAATGTGAACTCACATTTTGTAAAAAGGAAAAGGCATAAGGATGACAACACACTTTGTGTTGCAAGCTATGGGAGTAGCCGGGCTCGGTGGCTGAGCCTGTAATCTCGCACATTTGGGAGTCTGAGGTGAGTGGGTTGCCTGAGCCCATGGGTTCAAGACCTGCCTGGGCAACTTGGTGAGACCTCATCTCTACAATAAATCAAAAACTTAGCCCTGATAGCGTGTGCCTGTAGTTCCAGCTACTTGGAAGGCTGAGGCGGAAGGATTGCCAGAGCCCAGCAGGTCGAGGCTATGGTGGCCAGAACCAGCCACTGCACTTCAGTCTGGGCGACAGAGTGAGACTCCAACTCAAAAAAAAAAAGAAAGAAGCTATGGGAGTGAGAAGTTGGTGGGAAAAGAAGAACATATGCAGTAAATGATGCTGGGAAAACTGGCTGATGGCTGACCACATGGAGAAGATTGAAACAGGACACCTACCTATCTCCATACACAAAAATCAACTCTAAATTGAATAGAGATCTAAAAGCAAAACCTCAAACTATAGGGACCTTAGAAAATGCAGGAGACACTCTTATGTAAATTGGAACTGGCAACCAATTCCTGATCAAAACCCTAAGGGCCCATGCCATAAGAGATAAGATAGACAAGTGGTATCTCATCAAACTGACAAGCTTCTGCAAAGCCAAAGAAACCATCAAGAGAGCAGGGAGACAGCTCACAGACTGGGAAAAAATATTTGCCAAATCTATGTCTGACAAAGGTCTAACATCTAGGGTCTACAAGGAACTCAAAGGTGCAGAAAATAAAAAAAGCAAACAGTCCCATTACAAAGTGAGCAATAGATATGAATAGACAGTTTTCAAAAGAAAACATACGAGCAAGCAATAGACACATGAAAGAAAAGCTTAGCCTTACTAGTCCTCAAAGAAATGAAAATTAAAACTACATTGAGATACCACCTAACTCCAGTCTGAATATAACTCACAAAATAACAGAAGGAGAGGGTGTGGTGCAAGGGAACACTTCTACACTCTTGGTGGGAATGTAAACGAGTACGGCCTCTGTGGAAAACATGTGGCCATTCCTAAAAGTTCTAAAAATCGACCATCCATATTCCCCCACAATCCTTCTTCTGGGAAAATACCCAGAAGAACCCAAATCACCCTATAAAAAAGAAACCTGAACACGTATATTTATTGCAGTATTGTTCACAACAGCAAGAACATGGAACCAACCATGCTAACCAACAAAAGAGGACTGGGTAAAAAAATGTGGTACATATACACAATGTAATATTATGCAGTCATAAAGAACAAAATCACGAACTTCGCCACAATCTGAATGGACTTAGAGTCTATAATACTGAGTGATCTTTCACAGAAACAAAGAACTGAGTATCACGTGTTCTCACTCATAAATGGACCTTGAGCAACTATCGTAACACTATAAGAAGAAGATTGACAGTAGAGGGAAACTGTGAGGGCATGGGGGGTGGGGAGGTGGAATTGGCAGTAGTGGGAAACTGCCTGGAGAAGGGAAGCACACCTCATCAAAAGGGAACTTGCACAATGAATATTTGTATACCTAACCCTGAATTGTACCTCACAATTTTAGAGTAAAAAATTTAAAGGTGAAAAACAAGAAACAAAAGGAATACCCTATATTTGAAGATAAATTCTCTCTTTTCCTATGGGCTTGTTTTTCTCTGAAAATTAGCAAGGCAGGAAACAATTATTACACTGTACTAGCCTTTAATAATCATGAGAATTTAGGGAAGATAGTCAGGAAGGTTGGATAATCCCCCAGAATATTGACATGGGCTCCATTGCTGGAGATATCCAAGGATGGGGCATGTGGGTTGAGTCATTTTCCCCAGAAATGTGTGCTAAAGCCCTAACACATAATATCTATGAATGTGAGCTCACATTATGTAAAAAGGAAAAAGCATGAGGATGACAACACACTTTGCATTCGAAATTATGGAAGTGGGAAATTGATGGATCTAAATTTTTAAAGTGCTAAAGGAAAATATTTCATACTAGAATCCTATAATAAGAAAAAGAAGTTTCTGCAATAAATATGGTATTTAAAATGTCTCACAATTTGTCACTAGATGCTTTGTTCTCCAATAAAACTTAGTTAATGAGGCAAAATATTAATACTGGTTAGACACATGAATCACAATAAATTAGGAGTTGCAGCAATGGTAAATATCTGTGAAATTGTGTAATGTTTACTATCAGCACCCAACCATATGCTGTCTTCATGAACCATCCTTCAAATATGAACCACAGATAAGTAAAATGTAAAAGAATGGCATTAGATTGTGGTGATGATGCACAACTTTAAATATACTGACAGTCAATTGTACACATAAAACAGTTAAATTTATAGTATAAAAAGTTGACCTCAGTAAAAATGTTCAAGCTAAAAGAAAGGAAGTTTCCACCAAGCATATACTAAAAACAGAAAATACTGGAGATATAAAAAGAAGTACCTCAAATGACAAAGAAGTGAATATGTAAATAAAGCATAATCATGCTAAATGCAAACTCAGAAAACTTTAAAATAAAGGCAGAATTAAAGAATGATTAGTCGCCGGGCTCGGTGGCTCAGCCTGTAATCCCGCGCCTTTGGGAGGCTGAGGTGAGTGAATTGCCTGAGCCCGCGGGTTCGAGACCCGCCTGGGCAGTGAGACCTCATCTCTACAATAAATCAAAAAATCAGCTGGGTGTGGTGGCACATGCCTGTAATTCCGGCTACTCGGAAGGCTGAGGCGGAAGGATCGCTGGAGCCCAGCAGGCCGAGGCTGCGGTGGCCGGGAGCGGCCACTGCACTCCAGTCTGGACGACAGAGTGAGACTCCAACTCAAAAAAAAAAAGAATGATTAGTCACATCAAAATTATAGCTAAGCACAGCAACACTCACCTTACTTCTAGTACTAGAATACAGAAAGTCACTAAGGAGATAAAGAGCATAAACATGTTTTAATCATACTTTTACCTAAATGACATATTTACCTAAATGACACCCCAAAATTCCTAGTGCACAATTTTTTGTAGTGCCAATAAAACATTCATCAAAATACATTTTTAAAATATGAATCGTAGACAGTATAATTTATCACAACAGTTGAATTAAATTGGAAGTATATGACAGATAAAAACCTGGAAAAATCATAAAATACTTACAGAAAAATAAACATGCATTGAAATAAACAGTGGATTAAGGAAAAACATTTCAAAATCAAATAGACAATATTTTTTATCAATTAAAAATGAAAATACACCTATTCAAAAGGCTTGTGATGCAGATCAGTGTCTTAAGTGACAGTAATTCAATTGTCTGTGCTAGAAAAGAAGAATCATCTAAAATAAAAATCTAACTTTCACTATAAGAAATACTTAAAGAATTTTTCTACTTGTGTATTCTGACCTTTTGTTTCAATATTTAGAACTTCTTTGGGTATCTTGTAAACCCAGTCTAGTGTTGATGAATTCCCTCAGCATTTGCTTGTCTAAGATGTTATATCTCATTCAAGGGCGTATAATACTCAGCGATCTATCACAGAAACAAAGAAAAGTGTTCCCTATGTTCTCATTCATTAGCAGACCCTGAACATTTTCCATAACATTATAAGAAAGGGATTGGCAGGATACTGCCTGGTGGGGCTGGGGACACAACATCCACAAGGGCACCCAATCTCAAGCAGGACAAAGTGGGGACCAAAGGGAGGCCCAAACTTTACCTGTATGATGACCACTTGTATACCTAATACTGAATTGTACCCCACATCTTTAAAATAAAATATATTTTAAAAAATAAAAAAGGAAACTTAACTTTGCAGGATACAATATACTTGTCTGACAGCTATTCTTTTTTAGGAGATTGAAGTTAGGGCCCAAATTCCTTCAGATTTGTGAGGTTTCTGCTGAGAAGTATGTTGTTAGTCTGATAGATTTAACTTTACAAGTTACTTGATGCTTTTATCTCGCTGCTCTTAGAATTATTTCCTTTATTAACATTTCATAAAAGTCAGCAAAGCCAATCAAAATTAAGTCCAAAAAAAGAAATACAATGATAAGCAAAAATACAGATATAGATAAATACATAACAAACAGTAGAGAAAAATCAGTGAAACTAAAATATTGTTTCTTACAAGAAACTAGAAAATTGATAAATGTTGTACTGACCACATTCAACCAAGGTGGGAATATTTTGGCATTCTCTGGGTAAACTCAACATCAATATACAACTCAAATTAATAATTTCATGTCTAGGTATATAAATAATTAATTCTGCATATTATATGCTAGATATTACATACAAAAATAATTATAAAAGCCTGAGTCATAAAAGAGAAAATCCAGAAACAGAAAACCCATAATAAGAATGTAAAGTGCATATAACTATGTAAGAATAATAATATTACAATCTGCAAGAATGAAATAGAGCTATAATATTCAATATGTATGTGTTATGAAAACATAAATGTAAGAAAAAACTAGTAAGAAGCATAGTTTACCTTTTTATTTTGAAGCAGCTATATATGTGAGTTCTTAGGAGTTCCAGGCCAAGCTTGCCAACATAGCAAGATGTCATTTCTTCTTAAAATGAGGTTTACAAATTTATAATACACTATGAAAATGTCTTTCCAAATTTCAAAAAGGTAAAGGTCAAATAAGGAAAACTGATGACAGAGCACACAGGTGGTTATAGAGATTTCGTTATTGCAATGTTCTGGCATTCAAGTTGGAGGATATTATCAGTTTGTTCCTTTCTTAAAATAATCCAGAGTTTTCTTTCTGTCATTCGCAATTGGCTATTGAGAGCTGATATTCTATGGCATTGTGTTACTGGATATTTATGTCATGTTAAAAGGAAAGAGAGTGATACACAGAGAGAAAGAGAAAGAGAGAGAGACAGAGAGAGACCTATGAGTTTGGACTCAATTGCCACAAGACAAATTTTAAATAAAACAACAAAATCCGAGGTTTGCAATTGGTTTTTTTGCTAGTAAAGTAGAATTCTATGATTCTAAATAACTGCATAATCCTACTGGAAATTCAAATTATTTTACTTCGTTCTGGCTCAATACCAGAAATGTCACACAAAAACCTATTATGATTTATTTTTAATCATGTCTTATATGTCAATAATATTTCTTAGATATTTTGTATAGTAACCATAAAAAAGTATGAATCTCAGGTAAAAACAACACAAATATGTGAAAAGTCTTTAATCTGAGTATAGTATTCAATCATTTTGTGTGTGAGGGATTGGGTCTGAACTGTGCTTTGAGTTGAGTCACTGTGAATGATGTGAAGTGACAGTATTAATTGCAACAGCTTCCAGAAGGCTATATTTCTCCACTGGTTAGACACCCATCTTGGCCTCATGAAAGCACCAATAATCTTTGTGTGTCACATACTTGTATTGTGGTCAACAATAAGCTGCATGAGTGAGGCCCCCTCACAACATCCTGTGCACTGGTTAATTTTGCTGGATCGCTGCCTCTTTTCTGCAGAAGCAACACCATGTCACTCTCATTCATCAGCCTGGTGTGTCTTGGTGAGTCCTGGAAGAGAATGGAGGGAGGGAATGCTTGGGTGGAGATGTCCTGGGCACTCGTTGTCTCCACAGCATGTATCTCTGCTGCCGTGGGATGTGTGGAGGGAGTTGAGGGCAGAGTTTATCTCCAGCTCAGCAAGGGTCTGGCTGGGCAGGTAGGGGAGGCCAGGTTTGTGAGGAGATGGATCATCCTTCAGGATCTTTCTTTCCAGCGTACTTCCTGGTCCAGAGGATTGGGACAACAGTAGGTGAGTCCTTCTTCAAATCTTGGGCTGCCATCCACCCTAAAACTAGTAGACTCTCGAAAAACACAATAGCAGGAGGCACAGGAGGAAGGCTGGTGTGTTGACCATGGGGGGCCCTGTATGTGAATATCTTGTGAACTGCGATTGGAGAAACAGGGAAACCTGGTACCCAATTCTGTCCTAGAGACTTTCTCAGTCTTCTCTTCCATGGCTGAGCCATGTTCAATGGAAAATGAGAAAGATTCTGGTGCTCAGAACTAGGTTGTCTTGGGAGGAAGCAGCATTGCCTATAGAGATGAGGAAGGAAACAGTGCTGGGAACAGCAGAAACCTTAAAACAGGATGGCACCTCACGTTCTTTAGCATTTCCATGATGGTGTGAGCTGCACTGTGACTGCTGACTGCTGTCGTTCTGCCAGAGGAGGCAGGGGAACCATATGCCCCAAGCTGCTGAAATTCCATTATATTCTGTTATAGGCACAACTGTTTATTGTTTTTCATGCATTTGTTGGTGTTATTTTATTCACATGATGTTATTTTGTTCACATGGACCTTTATTCTTTGTCTAACTTTTGCCGTTCTCCTTAACTAATATTGCATTATTAAAACCTAGGAAGAGCCCTGTTGACAGCACTTGTTCAAAGTTCTCAGCTGACCCTTTTGTTGTAGGAAGATGTGTTGTGCCTGTGTAGTGGTGGGTCTCTCCTATATAGCGCTGGGCATTGCAGAGTGGCCAGGAGCCTTAGAAACATGGAAAATAGGAGCATCAGCACAGGGAGGGAAGGGCGGCTTCACATCTTCCATCTAAGTCTGTGTCTTCTTTTCCTCCAGGTGTTCAAGACAAGCCTTTCCTATCTGCCTCTCCCAGTCATGTGGTTCCTCTAGGAGAACACGTGATACTTCGGTGTGACTCTCATCTTGGGTTTAACAGGTTCAGGCTGGAAAAGGAAGATGGGGCTTCTCTCCCTGAGCTCCGGGGCAGAACTTTCCAGAACAAGTTCCACATGGGCCCTGTGACCAGAGCACATACAGGAACCTACAGATGTCGTGGTTTTTACCATCGTTCCACTTCTCTGTGGTCAGCACCGAGCAACTTCCTGGTGATTTTGTCACAGGTTAGAGGGTCCAGGGTGATTTTTCATTATCCCAAACTCTTGAATCTCAGAGTCTCTTGTGGTAACGTCTGTCAGAATCAAATCACAGCAAACAAAACCTAAGTATTTTTGATCAAGGGAGATTCAGTTGAGTACCAAAGGGGGGCAGAATTATTGTCCATAACTTCAGCACACCAATATACCCATATTGTGTGAATATGTTATGCTACATTATAAGGGCAATGAAAGTTAAAGAAGAAATAAATATTATCTGATGAACTTGAAAAGGAACAAGTGTTCTAGAGTATACAGATGGGCTCAGTGTAATTGCAAGGGTCAACATAAAAGAAGGAGGGAGAGGAGAGTATGGGTCAGAGCAATGCAGCAGGACAGAGACCCTACAAGAAACTGTACACGATGATGATGGAGGAAGGGCCACAATCAAGGAATGCCGTTGACTTCTAGAGGATGGAACAGTCAAGGAAATAGATTCTATCCAGAGAGTGGCCATAACAAGGACAGCATTGCAGATACTTTTATTTATACCAATGAGAATATTTCATATTTCTGCCCTCTGAAACTGTAAGATAGTGTGTTATTTCCAGACACCATGTTTGTGATAATTTGTTACAACAACACCTGGAAAACAATACAGATACCAATATCAAGAACAAACAACCCAAATAAGAAAAACTGACTCTATCTAGAGATCAGTAGTGGCAGGATAGTGACCACAAGTGTGGAGGGAGGGACCAAAATTCCAGCATCCAGACCAGGGGTTATCCTATGGAAGATGGAACCATGGAGAAGGCTCCACCATGGCAGGAGATGCCCCTAAGTCCCCACCAGAGACAGGTTGTGTGGACATTGGGGAGTACCACGGTACATACCTTACTGCTTAATTCTTACCTTCTGCCAGCGATTCCAGTTTGTCAAAATGCACATGAACCAGGCTGATAAGAGCCTGGAAATGCAGCCGTGGGTCCTCTTTCACCCTACCATAAAGAACAGGAAAGAGATTGGTGAGAAAAGGATACAACAGCCAAAGTTATGACTATGATCTCATTGGAAATGGAATCCTGCTACAAGAGTCAGTGAAACAAAAAAAAAGACAGGGAGAGATACAGAGGGGACCTACACAGAAGGGGTAGTAGACACAAGAGAGAATATAGAGACAGAGAGGAAGGATAGAGACAGACACAAGTGAATGAAACGTTTAATTCCAGGTCCTATAGAATGGGGGGAAGAGGGGTGACTTTTTCTAAACTAACAACCTCTGTTCTTAGGTGTCTACAGTAAACCTTACCTCCTGGCCCATCCAAGCCCCCTGGTTAAACCAGGAGGGATCCTCACCCTGCAGTGCTTCTCAAAGATCGTGTTTCACACATTCATTCTGCACAAAGAGGGGGTAACAGAGAAGCCCTTGGAACTTTTTGGGGAGCTTCATGATGTGGGGTCCCAGGCCAACTTCTCTCTAGGTCCTATGATGCCTGCCCATGCAGGAACTGTCAGATGCTATGGTTTTGACAGGCATTCCTCCTATCATTGGTCAGCTCCCAGTGACCTCCTGGACATCGTGATCACAGGTGAGGGCATCCAGATTGCCTCTCAACATTTTGGGATATAGACTGGATGTTTCAGGACTTGGAAAGCACTAGGGTTTGTGAGGAGGATTAGCCTGAGATTCTAAATGAGAGACAGACTTGGTGAAGCAGAGTGTGAGCAGACACAAGTACAGACCACTTGTCATAACATGAAGGACAGATACGGGGCAATACAGGAAGTCAGAAATGGCTGGTATAGCAAAGGGAGACACACACACACAGAGGCACACGTACCAGAGAGAGGGTTTCCTTCTGTTCTGACTTTCTTCAGAGTTCTGGGTCAGATTAGAAGTTTGTTTATGATTTACATTCACACTCCCTTCTTCACAAGGAGACCCCAAAGGCACACATGCATCTCACCTGAGGTGGGCCCTGTGGCCTGGGGCCATGTGGTACCCACAGATGCTGTGTCTCTTCTGACAGTTCTTTCTTCTGTGTAGTTGAGCCATAATTCCACCCAGGATATCGTGGTCCCAAGTGAAAAAGAACATCAGCTCCTGTGTAATTGTGTTCTCTCAGTCCCAGACTGAATTCTGAGCTTCATTTACCACAGTAGCCCTAGATATTATAGGAGGACCAAAAAAACACAAAAAGACCCAATCAAAGAGAAAATGGAGGCATCAAAAAACAGTGACTTAAATACACATACACACAGAATTAGCCAGAAGAAGTGAAAACAGGGACAAAGATCAAGGTCCTGAGTAGGGTGTACAAAAATAACAAAAGATGGAGACGTTGGAGTGGGGAGTGAATGATAGAGATTCCACAAGAAAAATAAAAAGAGAATCAGAGGAAAACATAGTGAAAGTGATAGACAGGTGATAGATGAACAGATAGACGAGAGAGGGGGAGAGAACATTAGATCATAAATGTTCAGGTGTAAAGACAGTGTGATAGGAATGCACCTCTCTATCTAAACTGCCTCTTTGTCTTTCAGGACAATATAATAAACCTTCTCTCTCAGCCCAGCCAGGTCTCATGGTGAAGTCAGGAGAGAACGTGACCTTGTCTTGTGCATCTGAGAATTCCTTTGACATGTACCATCTATCCAGGGAGGAGGAGGGCCATGAACACAGGCTCCCTGCAGTGCAGAGCCACAAAGGAACTTTTCAGACTGGCCTCCCTCTGGGCCCTGCAACCCATGGAGGGACCTATAGATGCTACGGGTCTTTGAATGGCTCTCGTTATGAGTGGTCACATGCAAGTGACCCACTGTACCTTTCTGTCACAGGTGAGAAAACCCTTTACATGTCCCTGTTTTCTTTATTTTTTTGTCTCAATTTGAATCTTGAAACCATATCTGGAGAGCATACTTCTGATATGGAGAAAAGAAGCAGAGAGAATAAAAGAAGGACTGAGTATGGGAGGAAATGTCAGGGTGTAGGACGGTAGACAGGTCACCCCAAAACCCTCCTTCACATTTTGCATTGAGGGCCACATTGGGGGTTTTCTATGTACTCAGGCAGATGCAGAAAAGGGTCAGCACTGACCCAGGAGTGTGGGACTAGCATAGGACACTGCTCTGTGGAGAGTCTCAAGGCCTAATTTTTGTAACGGAAACTTCCTCCAAGCGGGAAGAATGAGAGTAAACCTGACACCCTTTCCAGATTATTTTTTCTCTACTCCTTACTGGAAAGGGTGTCATGGGTCCTCAAGGGTGGGAAGGGAGGAAACACCTGTCAGAGGTGGGCAGGTCTCTAGAGGATGTCCACTTGACAAGAAATGAGCTCTTGTCCGTCAGATGTAAGCCTGGTGTACTCAGCAGAGCAACAGCCTTGCATAGGAGAGAACTGAGGTCATTTACACATGTAACATTTCCACAAACATCTTCATTCAAACACTCTTTCATGTGCTAGCTATGCAATGCATAATCATTTCCAATTTTTGTTGTAACAAATTTCCACAAGCTTATTGGATGAGAACAACACAGTTACTAAGATTATCTCTCACAGTTATCTTATAGGTCAGAAGTCTGAAATGGATCTCTCTGGGTCTGCTTTTTTCAGTTGTTTAATCTTGGCTCTATTAATTACCTCCTGAGATTTATTATCAGTACTATGCTATACTAACCTGCACTTTTCACAGGAGCAAAAAATGGAGCAGGAGTTCAGATGAAGGCACCCAGTAATAGCTTAATATACAGGAATGACAAAAGCACCTGGATTAGGACCATCATTCTTCCACTACTCTATAAGTACTACTCTGGTCCTCTCTACATTCCTCTACTTTATCCACACCAAAAAAATCAGGAAAAATCTTGCTTCATTTATGACTTTGTGTGAGTGTGAGATCAGATTGAAAATGTAAAATCTCCCCAACCCCACCAGCACAGGTCCTGCAATAGAGAACATGTTTTATTCCTTGTGCAGGACTTGATCCCTACCATCCCCTCACCCAAACGATCTACATCACCCCTGCTTCCATCACCATGTGGAAATACAGATAGGACCCTGGGAGGTGAGCACCAACTTCCTCTTGAGTGAGTTCCTATCTTGAACTTAGAGACTAAAGACAGCACTATTTCCAGGCTGACTTTCTCGTAACTCACAGAAGAGAGGGTTGCCTTGGGACAGGGAATGGACAACAACAAAATATATTCAGCAATAGATGCTTCAGGGGTTGTTTTTTCCCTCTCTCTCTCTCTCTCTCAGGAAGATGACTAGCCTGACATATGACTTATGAGACCACAGAAAGTAGCACATTGCGTTCTGCAGCCCTGGGCTCACAAGCTTCATTGCCATTTCCTGAGTGTATGACATAAGAGGGGGGTACCCACAAAAACCTGGAATTTATTTATTAAAAATTATGTATTTATTCTTACATGTTTAAACTCTCCCTTGGATTCAGTACACCTGTTGAGACACTATTTTCACTACTCAAAACGGTTTTTGAATTAATTGATTTTGATGCCTTTTAGTGCTTCTGCCATTTTTTTGTTTCACCTCTTCAGCACTGGCAAACCTTTTTCCTTTGAGGACTTTTTTCATCTGGGGGGAAAAAAGGTCACTTTGGGGGAGAGCACATGAATAAGGAGGTTGAGGCACGGGGGTCATTTCATTTTTGGTCAAAAACTAGTGAATTGGGCCAGGTGCAGTGGCCCAAGCCTGTAATTCCAGCACTTTGGGAGGCCAAGTTAAGAGGATTACCTGAGCCCATGGCTTCGAGGTCAGCCTGGGCAACATGGTGAGACCTCATCACTACAATAAATCAAAAAATTAGCCGAGTGTGGTAGTGCATGCCTGAAGTTCTGGCTACTTGGAAAGCGAAGGTGGAAGGATGGCCAGAGCCCAGCAGATCGACTCTGGGGAGATCATGAGCATGCCACTGCATTGCAGCCTAGGTGACGGAGTACGACTCCAACTCGAAAAAAATTGCTGAACACCCAGTACAGTGTGGGCATGTTGTTTGTGTAAATCACCCAACATGAAATGAGCAAAGACTTGAAAGAATCTCCAAAAAAAATTCACTGAGTTCAAACGTAGGCTCTAACAATAATGCTAGATAGTACACTGATGCTGATGTGTTCCTAGAACACTTATCTAGCGAGGGAAGCCTGCACTACGTGGGGACTGCCCTCCAAAAAAGATAATTCCGGGTTTTTTTGGGGGGGTTCTCCCTCACATGATAGCTCCACCTCGCTTCATTTTATCTTGATTTTATTTTCCCCTTTTATTTTAGACTTTATTTTGTTTGATTCAAGAGCGCTCTGGATGTGAGATTGTGAAGCAGATACACTGTGCACTGGTATCAATCCCAGGGAAAGACTCTTACCAATTCACACATAGCACTTTGGGCTGTACCAATTTCTATCACTTACATGAATTCCAGGGAGACAGCACACTCACGCACTAGTAACACAAAGCAGGTTTATTACTTAAAAATAAGCACCATGGAAGCATAGGTTTGGGGCAAGCCAGTTCACGAAGTCTCAGGAAAGCTGCACAGGACAGATGGAGTCACCCCATGTGTAACATATCCAGGACATTGACAATGAAGACCACCCTAGGTTTCATACCCTGAAGATACATGGTCCATTGAGCTAAAGTAATGTAAGAAATCCTGTTCTAGAGGGAGGGACAGGACCATTGCTCAGGGTATTCCTGTCCAGATAAGTTTCTCCCTATCTATACATTGTTTTTCAGTCAATTTGCATTGCTATAAACAAATGTCTGAGGCTAGGTGGTTTAGGAAGAAAAGAGGTTTATTTGGTTTACACTTCTGCAGGCTGGAAAAGAAGCTTGACATCAACATGTGCTTCTGACCAGGGCCACAGACTGCTTCCACTCATTGCAGAAGGGAAGTGGAGTAGGAATGCACAGAGATCACATGGCAAGAGACAAAGCAAAGAAAGGGAAGGTGCCAAGCTCTTTTTAACAACCAGCTATCCAGGGAACCACTAGAGAGAGAATGTCTCAACATTGCACATAAAGAACTTTATTCTCTTCATGAAGGATCTGTTCCTGGGGGATCCACTCTCATGACCCAAAGTCCTCACTTTAGCCTCCAAGTTTAACATTGGAGGTACATTTCAACATGATAGCTGTTGCATCCCAGGAGGTTCTAAAGTTATTCTGAGAACTTCAAGTGAGAAAGAGAGAAATCTGGGACCCTATCATTTGTGGTCTGTCTAAAGATGTGTTATTTGTGATTACTTTGTGAGAGGCAATTCATGAAGGGCGACGCTATGGTCTACTTCTTATTGGAATCACATCTTCCTTCAGATAAGCCCAGGCACCTGCATGCTGTGATTGGAATTTCAGTGGCCATCATCCTCTTTTCCAGCCTTCTTTACTTCCTCTTTAATCGCTGGTGCTCTGCCAAAAAGAGTAAGTTTTGGGAAGAAGAGGCCAGAGATATCTGGGTAGCATGGGGTGTGGGATGAGAGTATGTAGGTGTGTGTTCTTCTTGGCAAGACGATACCTGACCCAGGGCAGGAACCATATAGGTAAGGTTTTCCCAAGAGAATCTCTGAATCCCTGCTCCCTGTCTCTGTTTATAGGCCATGGCCCAATTCTGCATTCTGTTCTTACTTCCAGTGTAGCCAGTGCTATCTAGGGGAAGATTCTATGAAAGAAAAACTGTAGAATACAGAATCAAGGGATGGAAATTGGGAGCTACATGTGAAGTGTTCTTCATCTTGGTGAAATAGAATACTGACTCAGCTATTCAGCAGCTGAGTAATCTCAGGAGCGTGTTGTATCTCTTTGTGTGTTGTAAACTGCATGTAGAGTTAGGACTCAGAAGTGCCCTCCCAAGTGTTTTAATGACTTCTGTCTCCTACAGATGCTGCTATAATTGAACAAGAGCCACCGGTTGACAGAACTGTCAACAGAGAGGTAGGACCTCCTCATTCCAGCCCTATTAGTAAAGTTTTAAGCCCCACTGATCCCCAAGAATGTGTGCACTCACCCTTACTCAACATTTCCCTCTTTCTAGGACTCTGATAGAGGAGACCCACAGGAGGTGACATGCGCACAATTGGATCATCAGATTTCCACACGGAAAAAAGTCACCCACACTTCTAAAAGGCCCTAGGAATTCTCGACAGATACTAATGTGTACACAGGACTTACAAATGATACGTAATGATAAGAGCTGTTTCCTATCTCATGTGCACGCTATGAATGACCTTGAGGGTGTGTTCTATGGAAGCCTTTCTCAAACCCTGCCTGACAGCACAAATATAACAACAGCTAGAATATGAAGACATAAGTCTTCATCTTTAGGACTTTCATCATCACAACGTGAACCTGACCATGGCTCAGGTTCTTACAAACTTCTATGGTCCCTGTTGCCTACTGGAGAGAAAATAGACTCCATTTTTAGTCCACATTCTCTATTTCACTGAACCCCAGCCAACCATTGCAATCTAACCAGTTGTTATTTCTTTTTTTCTTTATTTTAACGATGTGGGGTACAATTCAGGGTTAGGTATACAAATGTTCATTATGCAGGTTCATTGTTGATGAGGTTTGCCCCTCCATCCCCTGGAAATTTCCCTCAACTGCCAATCCCAGCCCTCCTCCCCTGACAGTTTCCACCTACTGCCAATCCCTTTCTTATAGTATTATAAGTATTTTTCAAGTTCTGCTTATGAGTGAGAAAATATGGTACTATGATCTTTGTTTCTGTGATAGATCACTGAATATGATAAACTCTAAATCCATCCACTTTAAAATGTTTTCTTTCTAATGAAATTTTGAACAGGCTTGTGTACATCTACCACATGAAGTTCATGTACTTTCTCACTCGCCTTCTTTTTTTCCCATCCTCTCTGACACTGGGGTCAAACTGCTACTAATTATTGAAAATCTTTTGGGAAATAATTTTGATTTTTAAAAAGCACTTATTTATCTTGATGTGTATTTTTCAAATTTCTATTGTCTTCCTAATTTTAAAACCAGTTATTTCACATTGCAACTTAACAATATGTCAATTATTACAGTAATCAAGAAAATACTATCGAAAAATGACAGTTTATGTTTTGATTAAACCAAATTGTTTAGAAAGCATTTAAATTTGGGAGTATTTTAAATTTTTCTGTCAAATTGAATTTGCCTTCAAAAACTACATCTTTTAGTTCACAGCATCATATAAATGAGAAGAACTTTATTTTCATCCTATTATAAGAAATGCTAAAATGAGAAACTGTATTTTATTTTAGTCTTTACATGAGTTGACAAAGTTGAAATAAACAAGTCACTACCAAGGTGATGCTGTGAACCTAAAAGAATCATTTGGTAAACAAGAACTTTTAAATAAAAAATATCTCTTTCAATTTGTATTTTGCAGTTGAGTAATATTTCTGAGAATTATATGTGTTATATTTTTCCATTTTTATTTTGGTCTGAGAAATGCTTTCTTACATAAATTTCTTGCATAGGATATATATGCTGTCTTATTTAACTGATTACAATGGGCACTTTCCATCTTACTGATAGCCTCTTTTTTTTCCCATTTTGCTGTATAAAATACTTTCAAACAGTCTCAGTTTCATATTTTAGGCCTTTAATCTTGCATACATTTTACTATTCCAAATACTCTAATGTTGTCAAATTATTAGCACTCTCCTTTATTCATTGCTCAGCATTTTTTATTGTAAGGATGTAGGTTACAATTCCGGGTTAAGTATACAAATGTTCATTATGCAGGTACCCTTATGGATAAGGTGTGTCCCTCCCTCCCTTGGCAATTTCCTTCCACTGCCAATCCCATCCCCCTTCCTGGGCAGATTCCCACTACCTCCAATGCCTTTCTTATAGTATTATGATAATTGTTCAACATCTGCTTAGGAGTGACAACATATGGTACTCTGTTCTTTGTTTCTGTCATAGGTCACTGAGTATGATAGACTCTAAATCCACCCAAGTTGCTGTGAAGTTCATATGTTGGCCTTTATGGACTAACTGCACTTTCTATACCTACTGGAGGCTACAATTACTCTGAGTAACTCACAATTTATATATATGGGAGTGTCTCTTTTCATACTACACTTAAATACATGCTGTACCTGAATGCCATTTTTCAGTCTTCTGTCACCAGGAATATTTCTGTATTTTTTTAAATATTTCAATATAGATCTCTTCAAAACACATTCTCTGACCTCAGGGTTTAGGTAAGATGCCTCTTTGCCCACCGTTCAAGTGTTACCCTCAGTATGCACATATCACCTCATATGCTCGCTATTGAGATTTCATCCCTGGATTGTAAACTCCTTAAAGCAGAGTGGAGCCTGATTTGTCTCTAGGGTGCAAGTTTCTATCCAAGAATGCAGCACTTAGGAGGTTTCAAAGATTACATGTCAAGTGAACCAGTGAGAATTCTTATTCTCTGTAGATCTGAAAAGCTTATGAGTCCAAGAGGAAACATTTGTAGGGTCATTGTCCTTGTTATTCTCTACTCCATAAAATCATATATCAAAATATCATCTAATAGACCATGAATGTATAATACATCCTCAACATTCATTGGTTTTGTATCCCTGGAGATGTGATTCCTCAACCTTGGACATCTCAGCCTCCATAAATGTAAGAAACAAATTTATTTTCTTTTTTTGATGCATTGCTTTATTTATTTATTTATTTTAAGAGTGATTTCACACATTTTTATTAAGAAAGGGACCACATCTTATTTTTTTAAAAAATTCTCTTCAAAAACTTGATACAGCCATTGTTTTATGCATGGTAAAATTTTGTGAAATAAGCAAATGAGAGGGCAATCTAAAACTTCAATTATCTCTCTTTTGTTCAATATTTTTTAAAAGTCTGCTAAAGAAAACACAATTCAATATCAGAATTTGGATAATATCAGAAGTTTATAGAACAGCTCCACATTTATTTTCTTTGTGAGCTACCCAGTCTTAGGTATTCTGTTATCAGCAATAGAAAATGAACAGAGATACACACTTGTGTTAGAAATATCAGGGCCATGGTAGAAGTGAGTCATGTACCAGATGTGGTTTTTCAGGCCATAGCTTCCCTTTTGAGGTCCTTCTACACATTGATGATTGCAGAGAAAGATGAACCAGTTATTCTCTTGCAGAGAATATTTCTAGTTTTCACATGACCTGTGTTGTACAAAAATATCTCACTTGCTAAAAACTTTTGAAGCAAATTCAAAATCTCTTCTAGTCCTCAACTCAAATATCTTTCAAAACTCAAGTATGACCTGATCTCTTAAATGAATAGTGTGATTTTGTTTATGGGAGGAAATACAGCAGACAGTGAATTATCTCAGGAACTTCTCCCTGGGACTCCATATTGGTCAAAAGTCCACCATACCGTGTGGTCTTTTCAAGATATGCTCTTGTTATTTTCCCACATCACAGAGTGAGGACACAAAGGGTGCAGCTGTCCTTGCTGCACATGAAACTATCATTTTCATTATTGTTCACTCACAATACTAACCTTGATGCGACCTCAGCTTCCAAAGTATCACTGGGCCTGTAGTTCTAGTGAGTGCCCAAATTCTGATGTCTTCTTGTACTCTCTGTCCTTCCATAATCATTTAGATAGATCTACCCATTCCTACAGTATCCTCTTGTTCTGAGCTTTAGGGACAGTTGTCTATGCCAAGTTGAAGTGTGGAGATGAGATATGATGAAGAAAAAATATTTGCCTCCTAGACATGGTTTTTACTTTTTCAAAGACTACATGTGATTACCTGTTAAGATAATTCTATTTTGAATATATTGGGTTAAATAAAATAACTTACTCAAATTACTTTTTTTCTTATTTTTTAACTTTTTAATTTGAATACGAGCACTTTAAAAATGGTATATGTAGTTCATATGTGGTTCATATGGTATATGTAGTTCATGTTATATTTCTAACAGACATCTATCTATAGATTTAATAGAATTATAACAAAATTACAAGGTTTTTAGGGAGGAAAAGAGAAATCTGATTTCAAAATTTACATGGATATAAAATGGCCTATAATAATAAGAACAATCTTAAAAAGGAAGATCAATTTAGTGATCAAATTTAAGGGGCAATACTAGGTTGCATGATATGATATTATCATGAGACAAGACAGAGAGAGAAACGGAGCAAAAACCAGATTTTGACAATACATTTGCATACATAGAATCTTTTTTTTTGAGTCAGAGTCTCACTCTGTCACCCAGACTGGATTGTAATGGCTGCTCCCAGCCACCGCAGCCTCGACCTGCTGGGCTCCGGCGATCCTTCTGCCTCAGCCTTCCAAGTAGCTGGAACTACAGGAACATGCTACCATGCCCGGCTAATTTTTGATTTATTGTAGAGATGAGGTCTTGCCAAGTTGCCCAGGCGGGTCTCCAATGTGCAGACTCAGACAATCCACTCACCTCAGCCTCCCAAGGTGTGGGATTACAGGCTGAGCCACTGAGCTCGGCAGAATCTTTTTTTTTTGAGGCTCTATATTTTTGACAGAAGCTGACATGTACTTTAAGAGGAATATAATTTATTCTCAATAAATGACATTGGACCTAAGGGTTGCATATAAATTAAAAAAAAAACACCTTAAACACATTTTCACACTATACAAAAACATTTTACTTTTTATCTTACGTGTTAGATTTATTTTTTAAATTGACAAATACAAATTGTATGTAGTTGTTTTTGGGCAATTGTGAGGGTTCCAGTCCTTTTTCAGATACCAAAATCTGCAGGTGCACAAGTCTATTACATAAAATATCATAATATTTGCATATAAACCACACGTATCTTCTCATACACTTTAAGTCATCTCTAGATTACTTGTAATTCCTGATGCAATGTCCATACGTCACTTCATTTGGGTGGATTCAGTATAGTACTTGGCACATTGCAAATTCAGGTTTTCCTTTTATAAACTTTGTAGATTTTTTTCTGAGTATTTTTGATCATATGTCTATTATAATTACATAATGTATAAGAATTCTACTTTAGATAAACATTTTGATATGACTGATATAAAGAGTTCATATCTCCTGCGCTTTGGGAGACTGAGGTGAGGATTGCCTGAGTCCGTGGGTTCGAGATCCGCCTGGGCAACTTGGCGAGACCTCATGTCTAAAATAAATTTAAAATATCAGCCATGGTGGTCGCGTGTGCTTGTAATTCCGGCTACTCGGAAGGCTGAGGCAGAAGGATCGCCAGAGCCCAACAGGTTGAGGTTGCGGTGGCCGGGAGCGGACAGTGCACTCCATCCAACTCAAAAAAGAAAAGAGTTAATATCAGAATCATTTCAATAAGAAAAATACAGAATAAGTGAAAGTAGCAGTAGTTTATACATATAAGTAGATTTAATAATTCAAATGATTATGTCTCTATCAAATGGAACCACTGAAAAGAAACTAAACTCTATTCAGACAGTGACATTATTAAACTGGGCACCAAAAACAGCACTATCACAAGGAATGTTTCTTTAATAAAACATTTAGTTTCTACTTGAACTAAATGTTGTGTATTAAAAATTTTGCATGTGTTTTAGGGTCCTCTGTTATCTTGATATAAGAAAAAAATGACAACAGAAACAGGGTTATATTGATGCGAGTCATATCTCTTAAGTGTATAGAAAAAGCCTTAAATATTATCGTCTCCTGTAGGAATTTTGTTCATTTCTTTTTTTTTTTTTTCATTAATCAGTATTTTTTATTATGGTTTTGTGGGGTACAGTTAAGGGTTAGGTGTACAATGACGTTTCATTCTGGCACCCTGTAGATAAGAAGTGTTTTCCCATCCCCCGACAGATATTTGCTACTGTTAATCCCATCCCCCTCCCCCCCATATTTTCCCAGTACCATCAGTCATTTTCTCATAGTATTGCATTGGATGTTCAAGGTCCATTATATGAGTGAGAACATGTGATATTCGGATTTTTCAATCACCTTTCAAAGGCCCAACCTATTCACACTGCCACATTGGGGATTTGGTTTCAGTATGAGTTTCCAAGGGGACTAACATTCAAACAGTTGCAGTTTGCAGTAGCTAAGAAGGAAAATCTCATGGTCTTCATGAGGTTTGGAAGGGAAGTGAAGAAAAGAGAAGGTATGGTGTTGTTACTTGCAGTTGTAGGTCAGAATCTTTCAGAGATCAAGGGCTGGATCCTGGGAATCAGCATAGGAGACCGAGTTTTTTTCACACTTCAGCCTAGGTAGGGCTTTTGGAACACATGATTCATGATGCTGGTTAAGGTGAGGATTTGGGACAAGATTAAATTTCATGGAACTTCTCCTACAGTGGTATAAGTAGACATGAGAAGCTGAGTCCTGTTCCTGAACTATGATATTCTTCCTAGTACAACAGCAGGAGGCTGCTTCAGGACACCTGGGAGTGTTTGAGGAATGGATTTGACTCTGGGAGGGACGAGGTTGTTGAGACTCCAGGGAACAGCAAATGAATGAAAAGTTTTGGGGATGCATGCCTGGAAATATATTCAAGAAACCTTCCGGCTAAGTTCATCTATACTCTATAACCCTAAGGAAGTCATGTTCCATAGAATCTTATACCTCAAGGAGAAGACATGGGATGTGGTAGGATGCTGGAAGATACTGTGGTATGCACACAGCTCTGTGACATCTCTAAATGAGGCCCAGTTATCCACCTGCACATATCAGGAGACATGGTAGAGGTTCTCAACTAGAGGCAATGTTTACCCCCAGAGGCATAGTACAATGTTTAGAGACATTTTTGGTTTTCACAACCAAGGAGGGTGGGAGCTTCTGGCATCTAGTGGACAGAGGCCAGGGATGTTGATAAACATCCCTGAATGCACAGAGTAGCCCCCACAATATAGACTCATGATCAAATCCTAAATGTCAATAGTAATAAGCTCAAGAAAATTGTGTCTAGGATATGACACTTGCTACTATCACAATTGTACCAGCTGGTCAGTGTGCCAAGAAATCTTGGAATATGTGACAAATCCTCAGACAGGCTCATTTTTTGCAGTGAAAACCCCATATTTTATTTTATTATATATGCACAAGCACATTCATCCATAAGCATATATATATCCTAAACACTTTCATTTATTCCTTTATATAAAACATTTTAAATACTAAAATATATATTTAGAAAAACATCTTTCAACATTTTTCAAAACTTAAAAGTCAGCTCTTCACATTTTTCAAATCTATCACATATTTTTAACTATAACTATTATGCTGTAAAAAATAGCCCTGGAACTTATTACTCCAAAACTTTAATTAAAAAACTAAAAATAAAAGTGTAATAGTATCCAACATCCAGAGAGTACTGGATCTACATCCAGAGAGTACTTTATTGCAGCATCATTCACAATAACCAAGTTACAGAAAGAAATCTAAGTTTCCCTTGGTAGATGAATGAAGAAAGAAATTGTGGTGTGGTATATCACGTAAAGGAATAGCACCAAGTGTTTAGAAAGAAAAAAAAAGTTCCTTCCATTTGCAACAAGGTGGATGGAGCAGGAGGACATTATGTTTAGTGAAACAAGCCAGGCACAGAAAGACACATCCTCTCACTTATATGTAGACTCTAAAAATTAAGCCCACAAAAGCATACAGTAGAATGGTGGTTACTGGGAACAGAAGTGTGGAAACAAGTATCTGCTGATCAAGGAATCGAAAGTGTCAGACATGCAGGATGAATAAGTTCTGGAGATCTATTGCACAGCCTGGTGACTATAGTTAAAGATATAGTACTGTGTGTTTGAAATGTGCTGAGATGGTAGATCTAAAGGGTCCTCAAGAAAAACATGAAATGGTAGGTATGTGAGATGATGAATATGTCAACTAGCTTGATTGTGGTGATCGTTTCACAATGTATACAAATAAAAATATCAAGTATGTACACACCTTATATATAGACAATTTCTATTTGTCAAATATACTTAAATAAAACTGAGAAAAACTCTTAGTTTCAACTTTATTTTCTTAATGATGTTCCAACTTACCTAAGTACCTATGTAAACCCTAATTGGTTCAAATTATCTTTAAAACTGAAGAGAAAGCCGGGTGTGATGGCTCATGCCTGTAATCCTGGCACTTTGGCAAGCAGAGGGAAAAGGACTGTCTGAGTTCAGGGAAAAGGACTGTCTGAGTTCAGGGGCTCGAGACCAACCTGGGCAACTTGGTGAGATCACATCTCTACAATAAATCAAAAAATTAGCTGGGTGTGGAGGCTCTAGTTCCTCTGCTTGGAAGACTGAAGTGGAAGGAGCACCTGAGCCCAGTGGACTGAAGTTGAGGTGGCCATGATGATGCCACTGCACACCAGCCTGGGTGACAGAGTGAGACTCCTCCTCAAAATTAAAACAAAATAAATCTTCAGAGATAACAGACCCTCGCTGGCCACTCACCCCTATTTCTGAAGTCAGTGGACAGTGGAACAGCGCCCCTCCTCTTCCTCTAAGCAAAAAATTTCCTCCCTTTTTAAGTATTTTAGGCAAACTCTTCACACAGGTGCAACTGAGCACTGTGATGAACCATCAAGGCCTTAGATCTTCGTTGCCACTAGGAACTTGAGCTTGATAGAGTTATACTGTACAAGGAGAACAGAGCCACGAATCACCAGTTAGTAACCAACTAGACCACCTGAAGGCAAAATATTTATGACTCTGAGATCCCAGAGGGATCTCAGGGACCAATAGTTACCTGCAGGGACTGATAGGTACCTTGATTCTTACATGTCTCTGTATAGATTTGTGGATCACTGTGATTCCTGTAGCTGTGTGGCTTATGATGCCTTAAGTCATACAATGACTATGATAGGCCTTGTCTTCCTAAGGTGAGTAATGAAAAGCCAGGGTAGGAATTTGAAAAAAATAGCAATAGGAATTCTCCAGAGAAACGAATTCCACATGAGATAGATTAGATAGATAGATAATTGATAGACATAAGATAGATAGATAGTTGATAGATTGGAGAGATAGAAGATAGATAAATAATTGGTAGATGGATAATATATAGATAGGTAGCTGACAGACAAGAGATAATGGATGGATGGATACATAGATAGAGAGAGATAATTGATAGAATATTTATACATTAGATCATACAATTATGGTGGCTTCAGCCTAGGCAACATAGTGAAACCTTATCTATTCAAAAAATTAAAAAATTAGTTGACTGTGGTGCCACAGTGGTGTCAAGGCTGTGGAGAACTGTGATTGTGCTACTGCATTCCAACTTGGATGACAGAGTGAGACCTTGGCTCAAAAAGAAATTATGGAGGCTGAAAAGTTCCATGGTCTGCCATCTGCAAGTAGGAGACCCAGGAAAGTCCAAAGGCCTCAGAACTAAGACAACCACTGGTGTACATAACAGTACAAAAGCAGGCAGATTCAAGACCCAAGAAGAGCTGATGTTTCAGTGAGAGTTTGAATAACAGAAAAGACTGATATTCTATCTCAAAGAAGTCAGGCAGGAAAAATTCTCTCCTACTTTACAAGGTCAATTTTTTGTTCTATTCAGGACTCAATTGACTGAATTTGACACACTCACATTAGGGAGAGCAGTATGCTCTATAAAGTCTACCAAACAAATGTTAATCTTATCAATAAACACCCTCACAAACATATCCAGAATAATGTTTAACCAAATATGTGGGCAGAAATTCAACATGATAGAGAATAAAAACAAAGTAAAACTGATTAAAAGATAAGAAAGATGCAAGCAGAGAGAATAAAGCAGAGGAAGAAAAACGGAGTAATAGAAAGAAATACAAAAATATCAAAAGTTGAGAGTAGTAGCTCAGTTCAGCCACTAAAGGACAAGAATGGTTGGCTTCATTAAGGCATGGATTTTTCTTTTCCAGTATTGTACCCTAAATCCTTATCCTTTTTACAGGCATGTAATGTGGTGGCCTGGGGGAGGGGAACATTTTATTGGAATGCAATCCAAAATTGTGATTGTTGTATTCTTTTTGTTTCAGGATAGAGTAACCATCTATCCCTAGAAAATTGCCTCAAAAGTCTAGAAAATACTTTGCAGATGGACACTTTTCAGAGGTTTAACAATTAGATTTGGGGGGGTCTTTTCCCTCTTAGCTACAGAACCTTCACAAAGTTATTCTCATAAAGACTTATTTGCATTACTTTAAAGGTCAAACTGTGGTTGACTCAGACTTTGGTGAGAAGATTCAGGGCCTCAGCACCTTTAAATTCTGAACACAGACTGCCTGAGGCTAAGGCAAGGAAGTTGGGTGGAGCTTGTTACCCTAGCAACTTTTCACTCACCAGATAACTCTTCTGTGTAACCTCTGCAAAGCATAGCAGGGTTACTCCAGGGGACAGGGACTCTTTCCCAATCACCACTGGGGTAGCCAACCTTGCACACAGGTGGAGAGCTTGAGTGCTTTTCCTCAAAGGCTCAAAACAGACAGGAAATTTGGAAGGTTCCCACAGTCCTGCCCATCACCTAGACTGACTGGGTATTTTCTATTAGACAAGTCAGGCCAAGCAGAAAGCTCACAGCCACCATCACAACTGGCTCTCTCCTGCAAGTTCCACCTCTTGGCCAGAGATCAAGAGGCAGAGTCTACTACATCTGAGATAATATCCCCACTTTGGGGATGGTCTGGTCCTAGATTCTAGCTAAAACCACTATCCAAGCCACTCAGACACTCAGGATACCTTGAATCTGTACAGGTATCCAGAACAGCACTGCCACAGCTAACAATTGGGAACTCAATAAATTTTAAAAATTCAAAGCCTAACAAGCTTCTTCTCAGATCACAGCAGAATAACGTTAGAAATTAACTCCAGAAGAGACGGGGCAAGATGGCGACGGCATAGGTGAACTGGTGATATTCTCTGAATGGACCAAGACTGCATACTGCTGAATAGACAGACTGTAAAGCAGAGGGGAAAGTGAACAAAGTCAGAAGACCCTCATAAGGAAGAACAGGTCACTGCAGAAGAGAAATAAAAGCAACCCCACCTTCCCTCAAAAACAGAATTGAAGAGGGGGAGGGAAAGGGGGAAAGGGAGAAAATTCTACAGAAATGAAGAAAAACCAAAAGAAGAGTATGGGTCTCTTCCAGACGCCTGGGAGAGCAGACACTGAGAAAACTGACTTTGGAATGCAAACAATGAAAAGTTCCCAGAATGAAGGGTCTCAAACTGCAAATGTAGATATTAAAACAATAATGGAGAGATTAAAAAGAATTGAGGAGACACAAGAAGAAACTAAGAAGGAGCTGATATCTGAGATAATAAAGAATACTGTGAATGAAATAAATAACAAATTGATAAGCATGGAAAGCAGAATTACCCAAGTAGAAGAAAGAATCTCAGAGCTTGAGGACCAAAATATAGAAATAACCCAAACTCTTAAAAACACAGAAAATAACCTCAAAAAGACAGAATAAAACCTTCAAGAGATGAGTGACTACCTCAAGAGGCCTAACCTAAGAATAATTGGACTCCCTGAGGCAGAAAGAGAAACAGAGACCACATTGGAACAAGCTTTCCATGAGATCATTCAAGAAAACTTCCCTTATCTAATCAGTGATGCAAAAATTCAAACACAAGAGATTCAGAGAACCCCCGCAAGACAACAAATGAGAAGACCAACTCCTAGACACATAATAAGTCGCCTAAATAAAGTAGGAACAAAAGAAAAAATCCTAAAGGCAGCAAGAGAAAAAGGCCAGATCACCTACCATGGAAGACAAAGCATAATAGCAGCAGATTTATCTGCAGAAACACTGCAGGCTAGGAGAGCTTGGAGCCCTATGTTCAAAGTCATAAAAGATAAACAATTTCAACCAAGAATAACCTACCCGGCCAAGCTAAGCTTCATCAGTG
>NW_007233249.1:0-8468 GCF_000164805.1 Carlito syrichta | reverse complement strand
CATAAATAAATTGACCTATAGTTGTTTATTTCTTATCCATTTAGCTAGTAAACTTCAGAAATACCTTGTTACTTAAGACCAAAAAAAATATATATATACTATTCTGTCAATCAATTTATGCAGAATTTCCCATTTACTCAAATTGCATATGAAAAAATATATAGGTGACCTAATATGATTAATTTACAATATACTCAAGGAATAAATTAGTGATTGACCATTAAAAGTCTCTAAGGTTAAGGTCTTGAGATGGGGGAAGGGAGAATCTTTGAATCTGCTTAAAGCTTCACATTCAAAGCTGAATAGGTATGGCTCATATCTTTCTGGGAACCATATTGTTGCAGGAACACAGAGAGGCCCTGACACCGAGGTTATCTTAGGAAGTAGCAGTTTTATTAGCATTGGCACAACTCAGTGGGCTAATGCTCCCAGGCTGAGCACCCCAAGGAGGGAGGAGAGGGCTCTTATATCTTAGTTTAGGTAAGGGAGGGGGTCGGGTGTGTTTTCTTTGGAACTTACAAGGTTGTACTTAGCAAAACCAGATCTTCAAAGAACAAATGGTTTCTAGGATATGCATAACAAGCAGAAGTTGTAAACTGATAACTTCACAAAGAAAGGATTTGGGGTAAAGTTGTGAATTGGTTACTCCCTTGCATTTCCAGGAAAGCCATCTTTGGCTATTTGGTTTTCTCAAGCAAAACCTGTCTAGCAGGATTTCAGAGCTTGTAGGTTGATCTTTAAAAGGAATACTTTTAGCCATTATCAGCCCCTCTCTGCCACATTCCCCCCTTTGATGCTCAACCCTTCATGGGTTAAGAGCATCATATTTAATTTGGTGTATTAACATTATGTGGGCCAGTTTTTTCTGTTGTTGTTTAACAACAGTTTCCACAAACTTAAAGATGGAGTTCACAAATATTGGAGCTATGCAGGGGGGACAAGACAGAATTCCAGTGCTCCTGCACCTTCCTGAACATTTCTTAGAGCTAATGGAGGGTGCACCTCCCCCTATCACACATGCATTCCCAGTGGGTAGCTTAGGGGTATCCTTGACTTCCCTATAGATAGCAACCAATTTACTGGAAGATTGAATCTCCACCTGCTCCCCCTCTGATAGGTTATAACTTTTGTAAATACAAGTTTTGTGACTTTTACAATTCTTGCCCAATGCATGATATCTTAGAACTTGTACATTTTCTTTGCTTTGGGCAAGCTTGATTGCCGCTATGAGATACCTCTGATACCTGGCACCAGGAAGTCTGTTTCTGAAAAGACAAAGCAAGTTAATTTTACTTAAAGTATGCGTTTCTCCAATACATTGCTTCTATTTTTTCATCATCGTATTAAGGTTTAGGAATTAGATTAAAAATGGCTTTTGGCTCTCAGTTTGTCCTTTCAGTTCTTAAATTCTTCCAGACCTGAGAACATGTTTTAAATCAATTGCTAATTTTTATGCCATGTCATTTTTTGTCCTGGGACATGGGCAATCTTTTTGATATAAAAAAGAACAGAAATGCTAGTGAGACCTTTCCCCAACATATCCAATTTGTCAGTTCTACAGTACCTAAGGTCAGTCCTATAGCAAATAAAATGACAAACAATATAGCATTTGGCAAATACAAAGGCTGACAAAGCAAAACGGCTTATCAGTAACGTCCGCTGAGCTGAATCCTTAAGCTGAATCCTTAACCTTCTGCTGTGTGTAGATCAGCCAGCCTCCGGTGTGTGACTGAAGCAAGGCCAAAGTATCCTCAGACCAGAGTGACTAGAGCAGAGCTTGAGGAATCCGTTCAGCGTTTTCCATCGGCCTTGGTGACTTTCCAGAGCATTAAGGACAGTAAACGGGGAGGAGGGGATTTAGAGGCTGTATATTCCATTCTTTTATCCATACCATACCACCTGGCTTAAAAGAATGGGCATTGGTAGTTAAACTAATTGGCAACTGTTCTCTGACTTGACAATGGATGACATTTAGAGCTAAACTTAAGGCTTGCATTTGCTGTTTTAGAGTAAGATTTTCTAACTCCTTTAAATCTCCCTGTTTGATCTTAACAAGAAGAGGTGGCCACCCATAAAGAATTTCAAAAGGTGAGAAACCTGTTTGTTTGGTAGGGCTAGACCTTATCCTTAGAAGGACTATTGGCAGAAGCTGGACCCAGCCTAAATGAGTTTCTTGGCATAATTTACTTAGTTGTGATTTTAAGGTCCAGTTCATTCACTCCACCTTTCCTGAGCTATGTGGCCTATAGGCTGTATGGAGCTTCCATTTGATTTGCAGTCCTTTAGTCATTAACTGTACTACCTTGGCCACAAATGCTGGTCCATTGTCTGCACAATAAGTTCTGCTCCCTGAGCTGCAGTTCCTATCAGCCGGGGTTTCACCTCAACTGTTGAGTTTAAAGTTACCACTGAATATCCCACAAAGCACTTCCCCTCCTGTATAAAACTGCTCCCTTCCGTGAAGTATTTGACCTCAGGGTCTCTGAGGGACTGGTCTGTTAAATCTGGATGGTTAGATAACACTTCATTTATAATTTTCTCTATGGGTAGTAAGGTTTTTTTACCACCTCTAGATGAATGTGTGAGTTTTTCACAGAGCATTCCCTGATATTTGACCATTCGAGCCTTGGTTAGCCAATATTGCCTCTTGTATTTCATTAAATTTATTACCGCATGAGACACCCTGACTGTTAGGTGTTGTCCCATAGTTTATCAGCTTTTGTTACTAGGAGTGCTGTCACTGCCAGGGCTCATAAACAAGGCAGCCAGCCCTGGGCCACAGACTCTAGCTGTTTGGATAAATATGCCACAGGTCTATGCCATGACCCTAGCATTTGAGTTAAGTCCCCTACTGCAGTGCCAACACATTCATGCATGTATAAAAAGAAAGTCTTAGTCACATCTGGAAGTCCCAGAGCAGATGTATTGGTGAGGGACTGTTCAAAGGCCTGTTTCTGAGCCTTTTTCCATAGCAGAGGCTCCCGTTCACCCCCCTTTGTGGCTTACAGATTTAAATGCTTCCAGTTAGTTCCCTGGAGGGGTGAGATCTGTCAGGGAAGCCCACAGGCTCCTGAGACTTGAAGTTACCCACAAAATTAACAGCCTGGATAATAAAACGTACTAGTATAGGAATAGGACCATCCTTAGAGTCCCTTTTTCTTTTCTTGCAGCTGTTGGTTGGGTCCTTCCTCTCTTCAACTTTTAGCAGCACTTACTCCCCTGGGTTGTCTGGGCTTTCCATGGTCCAGGGAGTTCCAAGGGAAGCAAGTTTATGAACTATGATTAAAAATTGTCCCAAAGGGACAACATATTCCTTTATGAGTACCTATGTCTGCAGTCCCATTTCCTTGAGAGGTGTAGGAAAAAGGCCTACTGTTAAATGATTTCAAAGTTTTCATGAATCCCATTTCAGGGACAGACTTGGATCCTGAGTGATGCAATACCAAATACTTATGTTCGGTTTACTGGTGTCTCCAAAGGATTTCTAGTGATTATTATGCTAAACCGCAAATTGAAAGATTATACTTCCTAGTCCTACATCTAAGGAGTTTTCTTTGGATTTGCCAAGGGATGGGTTAGGCTGCCACTTGGCCTGCAATAGAATGCAATCTTTAAAATGTTTGAATGCCTTCTAAAACTTACCTATAGGAAATTTATCTATGTCTAGCCTGTGCTAGCTACCCTGCCTCAATTATTTTTTCTTTAGAGATTTTTTGATCCCGTAATCATATGGGGTGCTGAGGGGTGAAGATCCATTTTCTGTAGCTTCTTCAGAACTGACAGTGGGCGTAGTCCTGCCTAGCCAGAGATCAAAAACCTCTCCCTGTCTGACATGAGGCGTCCAGATCTGTTTTAGCAGTGGCATTGTTTGCAGGCACTGACTGGAATCTTTTCATGACCATTAGGTGGGCATGAAATTGCTGGATTCTGGCTTAAAAAAATGAATAAATGAGGGAAACCCCTCTTTCAAAAAGTACAACAATTAAGTGAAGCCAGGCATACATTTTGACACTTTTAGGTGGTGACTGATCACCTGTTTTTTGTTTTTTTTTTTTACAAAAGCTACAAGGCCTGAAGTTGTCAGCATAACTTAAATGCTTAAATGATAAATTTTAATTTCTGTGGCTTTATTACAAGTACCAGCTTTTGGAGTTTTTAAAATGTATTTCTGGATTATAGTGGTAGCCTGACAGGTTGTTTTAGATTATAATTGGAACCAGACACTCAAGTGAATTTTATATAAAATTTGAAGAGAAATCTGAAAATGTTGGAGACTTGCATCCAAAAAAGATTTTATTATGTCTAGATTGTTTATAGAAATTGTTTTATATTTATATATTTTCATAAACTTTCCACATACCATTTTTGGCATGCTTATTCCATTTTTGACATGTTCAAATATTTTATTTTTGTTCTATATCCCCTTCTTTTTTTTCCAGATAACTATTTACTTTATTATAGGACAGAAATTTACCATATAAGATCTCTTCTTAGATAAATTTTTTTCTCTTTTTTTCTTACTAAAACCTTATTTGTCCATCAATAATCTTTTAATGTTTTTCCTTTGCTTTTTGCTTTCCTTCTTTTTACCCTTTTAGATTACCTTTTATGGTCATAATTTGAATTAACCTTTTAGTAACTTTTTATTAGAGGTTAGGTGAAACATCTAACTCTTGGAACACCTTTAACTCCCACAAGAGAGAGGTTCAATAAGCACAAGGGCTAAAAACTTAGCCTTAGTATTAATCAATAAATTAATTTGGACCCCAGCCATATTTATACAGGCCCAAGGATTCCCTGGGGTGATGGCAAGCAGAGCATTGAGCTGGGCCATGGCCCCCCTGGACTCCTTTAGTCAATGGCCACCATCGCTGAGCCAGCTTCAGGAGAGGCCGCACAGTCTCTTTTAGTGCCCTTTTAGTCGTGTCCTGGGAGCTTAGGCCATCAAGAACATTTGTGCTTTAAATGCCTAGACTGACCACATTCATAGCAGGTGATACCATCCCCCTTAAGCAGGTTTATTCTTATTAGGTCTTTTTGAGTGGCTGGAGCTTTGCCATTAATGGCAACTGCCAATAAGTCTGTTTACTTTTTGTCTGACTGGTGCTCATCCTGGAGTCCTTCTTTCTCTCTCTCTCTCTCTCTCTCTCTCTCTCTCTCTCTCTCTCTCTCTCTCTCTTTTTATCTCTAATATCTCAGTCTCTAAGAAATTCAGAAGCTTTCTGTAATTGAGCGTTTGGTATTCACAGTCCTGAGTTAAGTCTCTGGAATTGGATATTTAATAATCCATAGGATATAATCTTGCTTGCAAAGTACTGAAAATTTCAAAATTTTAAAATTGTCTCTGCATACAGAACTTTGACTTTTTTTTTTTTTTAGGTCTTCAAAGTGAATTTAATTGACAGATGGTGAAAGACGGTGGCGCGCAGCGAGACTCAACACGCTTTGAGGCCAAGAGATTTATTAGAGCAGCAGCTACAGAGAGAGGGTCTGTAACTGCCTGGTAGGGGAGGGAGAGTGAGAGAGCAATGGTGAGAGAAGTCTGTATTTATCGGTTTGGGAGGGGGTGCAGTGCCATATTAGGGTCTTTATTGGAGGGGGCTATGAGGTAGTATTCCTATAGGGAGATAATATTTGTGTATAAGTTTAAGTTTCGCGCGCATGGGAAAAGCAGGAGCTTAGGGCCATTGTTGTCTTTGTTTGGCTTTATATAGTGTTTAGCGCCATCTCGGGTGCCCTTCTGACTGTTCCCTGTGCCTTTCAGATGGTATTAAAGCAAAGTCTTGCTCCTTTTCAAACCTCATTATCTGCTAACTTGTAGTGAGTTTAAATTTGATTTTAATAATATACTATTTTTTTCTTAAACCACAAATTTTAATTTGCTTTAATTATTTAAAATCTGTCCCATTGGGCTGTCTGAGGGTACAGATTATCACACATTTTCTTGTTCACGTTTCTTGAAAACCCAGAATTTGTTTTGAACACTTTCAATTTATTCCTCAAAGGAAAATTCTAAAACAAATAAATAACTAAATAAAACCATAAACAGCAATGTCAGGTATCCCTGGGACCCTGATAGCTTCTTCCAAGCCGAGTGTTCTCAGCCCTCCTTGAAGCCTTTTTTTTTTTTTCTGCTCCAGGACTCTCCAATGATGCCTACAAAATGACCTGGTACAAAACCCTTTTAGAGTGAACAGACCATGTAGACGTAAAATGATCTGTTCCTACAAATTTCTAGTTATGAACAGGCAAAATTGTCAAAACCCCTTATGAATTCCTAAACAGTAGTCTCAGATGTAAGACGTGAACAATTAAGTGAGAGTGATCATTTCTCACTCTATGCTCCACAGAGCGTGCCTAGTATTTTACCTGTCCCCTAGGTGAAGTACCAAACTTAGCAAGGTGACTCAGGTGAGAATGGCCGGTTCCCATGCCTTATTAAGTCATGCAAAGTATTCAGCATTTAAAGCTTTACCAGTCAGGCATAGCCAAAAAGCAAGTAGCAGTGTTATCTGGCACTACAATTTGAAGTAGGGAATTAGCATACATTACATGACTCTAAGAAACTCCCCAACAGTTTTACAGGGACAAACAGTTGATTACGATCTTAAGCAAGGCCTAAACCTTTAGAAACAGACTTACTTTCAACTAACCTGGCTTCTAGCATTTGAAAATAAGAACAGTCTATTCAGTTCCTTAGTTGCCAGAGAATGATTACAAAATTATTTTCTCCAAGGTTAGCGTCAACTTGCATTGAGTTATCAAAAGGCTAAGTGGCATATGAGAGACATATTTCTTTACAGGTGGATTAGAATGAACTCCTTCAGAATCCATGAAGGCAAATGCAGGCTAAGGAAGGGAGAGGGTGTGGTCCCAGGAAAGAATTCAAGATAACCAGTAGCACTTCACATACACAGCAGGCAACTTTCCCACATCCTTGACAACAAAAGACAGGAATTTTAACAGTGTCAATGGGTTGGGAGAAACACCACACAAATAAGGGGAGGCAGCAACATTTAGGAAAACATAAAATGATATAAAGAAACATTCACTAATCAAGTTTTTAAAATATGATGTCTCATTAAACAAAGCATAGTAGCCCAACCAGCTTTTTAGCAGATTCAAAACTACAGACACACAAATAAGAGAATGAGAGGTATGGGAAACATCTGTTTCATCCTCCTCTAGCTGTACTCCTCACAAAGTTATTTCAGAAACCTCTTAGCAATTGGCAGGTTGGTATAAACTCCCAACCCAGACCAAATTTATGCAGAACCCTTCCACCAAACATCTCATTTACATGCAATCACACAACGCATTCTTCAAACCTCTGCCCTAATCCTAGGAGTCTACGGGTTCATCTTCAGACAGTGTTACATTCCACTGCCTTTCAGTCCTTTCCTTTGGACTGGAGATTACTAGCAGACTCTGGGAGGTGATCAAACTCCCCTTCTGCCATCTGTTGGCAGGTCTATGCAAAGGCCCTTGGTCCTATCTTTTCCGTCAGGTGGTCGTCCTCTTTTTTCCGTTGGGTGGTCATTCTCATGCCAGTTCCTCGCCTCTTGGGTCCCTGTTGTGCTTTCATGGTCTACGCCTCACTGCGCTGGGAGAGACCTCCCTCCTATGGATCAAAAGATCTGTTGTGCATCAGGCGAGATTGCCTCTCCTGTCACCCCGGAGGTCGTACCCCAATGACAAAGGAGGTGGATCACACATCTCCGAACTCTTTCATTCCCAGCCAATGCACCAAAAATGTTGCAGGAACACAGAGAGGCTGTGACACCAAAACTATCTTAGGAAGTAGCAGTTTTATTAGCACAGGCAAGACTCGCGGGCTAATGCTCCCAGGCTGAACACCCCAGGGGGGAGGAGAGGGGTCTTATACCTTAGTTTAGGTAAGGGAGGGGGTCGGGTTGTGTGATTATACATTTTCTTTGGAACTTACACGTTTGTACTTAGCAAAACCAGATCTTCAAAGAACAAATGGTCTCCAGGATATGCATAACAAGCAGAAGTTGTAAACCGATAACTTCACAAAGACAGGATTTGGGGTAAGGTTGTGAATTGGTTACTGTCTTGCACTTCCAGGAAAGCCATCTTTAGGTATTTGGTTTTCTCAAGCAAAACTTGTCTAGCAGGTTTTCGCAGCTTGTAGATTGATCTTTAAAAGGAATACTTTTAACAGTTATCTCTGCCATAATATATATTTTTTTCTAGGTGATTCATAATTCTACATTTTTGAATGTTTACATTAGGTACTACTGTAAATAGAACAATTCTTGTTTAGTATATTATACTAAAACACAGAGACAAACTATTTCACAAAGGATTTCTTCAGATGCTTAGAGTGAAGAAAAATATTCATTAGTAAATTAAGTTTCTTGGGGATGTATTTTTTTTTGAGTTGGAGTCTCACTTTGTCGCCCAGACTGGAGTGCAGTGACCGCTCCTGGCCACCGCAGCCTTGA
>NW_007233248.1:22514-51217 GCF_000164805.1 Carlito syrichta | reverse complement strand
CTGCTCCCCGTCACCGCAGCCTCCACCTGCTGGGCTCCGGCGATCCTTCTCCCTCAGCCTTCCGAGTAGCCGGAATTACAGGCGCGCGCTACCACGTCCGGCTAATTTTTTGATTTATTGTAGAGATGAGGTGTCACCAAGTTGCCCAGGTGGGTCTCGAACCTGCGAACTCAGGCAATTCACTCACCTCAGCCTCCCAAAGGTGCGGGATTACAGGTTGAGCCACTGAGCCCGGCTCTGCTAATTTTTAATGTGGCTATTGTATATGTGACTAAGATTGTATTTTAACTGGAAACTGTTGGCATAGTTTATGAGAAACTTTGCTGTTAGAAATATCAGTGGAATAAAACGTCTCACTCATACTTGAACAATTTGAGCCACACCAGTCACTTTGACACAGGGAAGCATCCTCAATTTCCACTCAGAGCTTCAGATAAGAGGTGTTTAAATGGTAGTATCTAAGAAAACAGGTAATCGGACTAGCATGTTTCTAATAGAAAAAAGTTTCTAATAGGAAGAGGCCAAGGCTATAAAAACAATGTTTTTCCTTGGGTAATACTCATTCACCTATTGAGTGATTACTGTTCTTACACAAGTGACATCCCCTGCTCTACTTACATAGGTGTGCTCTTGGTGGTCTTCAGCTAATGGTTTTTATCTGTAGACATTTTGAAACTGAATAGTGAACTGTTGAAATTGGTTAGCTAAAAGAACAAGAGGAATAATTCATTTATTCAAGAAATAATAATAACATAAAAGTTGTGAGCAGAGTTTTTGTCCCACCAACTTAAGCTCTAGTCCTGGAGCTGCTCAAATTCTGTTCTCAAACTTCATCTGTAAAATGCAGATAATATCAATACCTACTTTGTAAGATTGTTGTGAAAATTAAATTAATATGGAGAGAGTGTGGGCTTTGGCTCCCCAGACTCAGGTTCAAATATCAACCTTGCCACTTTTTAATCTATTGTGGCCTTGGGGAAGTGACATAATTTTTCCTGAGACTTGGTTTCCTCATCTGTAAAATGTAGTAGCAATGTAATTTCTCATGGAAAATTTATTAAGATAAAGATAAATAACACAAGTACTTGGCAAATAAATATTTTCAACAACTACAATAACAACAATGTCCTTGAATCTACTAATGGAAACTAAATGCATTTTAAATTAAACTGCTGAGAAATAAAGAGAAAAAAAGTTTGCTGCCAAAAAAAGTTTGCCAAGAATGGCAAAATTTCATGTTAGCTTGTCACAAGTGTAAACTGGTCGATTCTGTCTAGTAAAAAACCTAAAGAGATGTTTCCCAATTGGTCCTATTTTTTTTTTTTTTTGAGTTGGAGTCTCACTCTGTCGCCCAGACTGGAATGCAGTGACCGCTTCCGGCCACTGCAGCCTCGACCTGCTGGGCTCTGGTGATCCTTCTACCTCAGTCTTCCACGTAGCTGGAACTACGGGCACGCTCTACCACACCCAGCTAGTTTTTGATTTTTACTGTAGAGATGAGGTCTCGCCAAGTTGCCCAGGTGGGTCTCGAACCCATGGGCTCAGGCAATCCACTCACCTCGGCCTCCCAAAATGCTGGGATTATAGGCTAAGCTACCGAGCCCGGCCGGTCCTATTTTTTTTAAACTGTCGACAAGATTTAACTTACTGTATAACACTGTGAGCTATTGCTTCAAATCAGTTTTCCCCCGCCAAATGTTCATTTTGAGATTTTGAGAAAGAAGTCATTCAAACTTTTTTTTTGTTTTATTTTTATTTTTTAGAGACAGGGTCTTACTCTTTCATTCAGCCTAGAGGGTAAAGGTACAAACATAGCTCACTACAACCTATCAAGTAAACCTAGCTTAATTGCAAAAGCAGTAAGGTCACAGACTCTTAAATACAGCCGATGCTCTCCCAGAAAGATTTCACCAAGTGCAGATGACTCTACTACCCAAATTACAGACTAGGATAAACCACAGCATAAAGACTTCACACATTTTTCCCTGGGCACACCTACTCTTCTTTATTATGTCTGCTTTAACAAAAAAGCATCTCGGTGATTCCTCACATTTTCCCTACCTCTGTACCACTGATACATTTAGTACTGATCAGTAACAGTCAATCTGAAACTGAAGTCAGGGGTGAGGTGTGGATACTGACCAATGGTTTGCAAAAGCTCTCTAATTCCAACCAAGTTGAAAATTGCTGCTTTACAATGCTGAATGCAAATAAACAGTTCTTACATCTCTATCCATGGATATGGGAAGTAGCAGCTGTTTGTAAACTTCAGTTTGCAAAGGACATAAATTAAGTACAATTCCATAATGATGTCACATCTATCTATCTATCCATCCATCTCTATCTATCTATCTATCAATCTATCTATCTATCTATCTATCTATCTATCTATCTATCTATCTATCTTTAGTTTTGAGTCAGAGTCTCGTTCTGTTGCCTCAGGCTGGTGTACAGTGGCACAATCATGGCTTACCCCAGCCATAGTCTCCTGGGCTCAGGCGATCCTTCTGCCTCAACCTCCCAAGTAACAAGGACTACAGGTGTGCACCACCATGCCAGCTAATCTTATGATTTTTTTTTTTTTGTAGAAACAAGATTTCACTGTTTTGCCCAGACTGGCCTCAAACTTGTGAGCTCAAGAATCCTCCCACTTCGGTCTCCCAAAGTGCTGGGATTACAGAAGCAAGCCACCACACCCAGCCAATTTTGCCCTTTTGATGAAGCACTGAAGATAGGTGCATATCTGTCTCCAGGACTGGGTGAGATTACATCACAGCAGTTTGCATCTGTGAAGGAAAAAAGCAAACAAACAAACATTAGCTGTTTCACAAGCAATCTTGAAACAAGTGATGGTTGAGTTAGAGTGTCTGGGCTCATAGTAGCAAAATACTTTCTGTTAATTTTCTCTTAAGAGAAAAATTGCATGTTCTGATATGTGCATGAAATATCGCTCAGAGAAGCACACATAAAAAGAGTCATTGGCCACATGGAGAAAAATCAAATAGCTAAGGAAGACAGAAGTAGGAAAAATATTATCTACTTTTATTCTTTTTGAATCATGTGAATGTACTGGACTACCTTTTAAACAGATTCTTCTAATGGCTTTAAATATCACATGACACTAAAATATGTGTAGCCCCCAAAGCTTTAAGACATCTCTATTTTGGGGGATGGTAGGCAGAGGAGAGCCATGGTTAAATTTTGGGAGGATTTCTATGTGCTTTACCTGTATTATCAAATTTAAAACAAAGGACCTTTACTGTTAAATTCACTTTCTATCTTAAGCTCATAAATTTCGTTCATTGAATGGCCATAACCATCCTAACAGATAGAAAATATTATAGCCATCTCCCCTTTTTACGTATTACATGATTGAAGTTCAGAAAGGTAAAGAGTCTTGTTCATGAACACGAAGCAGTTAAATAACAAAATGCTTCTGGAATTTAGTTCTGCCTGACTTCAGAGTTCATTCTCAACCACCAGGCTATACTTATTTGATCTTTTTCAGCTCTGTTAGTGGACAGCATGGCTATAAGTTGCATGATTATTCCATTTCAAGTGACCCATCATAATACAAGCCCTGGCCACTACTTTCTCCATCTTTAATATCTACAGAGAATCCTAGAAATTTCTGTGGCCAAATAAATAAACAAAATATATTAAGTGCATTAAAAAAAAACCTCCCCCAAAACAGCTCCACACCAGCTGGATTGGCTGACTACTGAGTCAATAAAGTGTCAACCAAAGGCACTCTTACAGTTGAGTCTCTATCCCTTCTTTTCTCTCCAGAATGTGCAATTTCAAAATCATCACTTCTGATTAAATGAAGGTCTGTGGGCTCTCAAGACAATTGAAACCACATAGATGAAGTTACCAACAGTTTACAACACATAGTCTGTGGTTTACAAGTTTGTTAGTTTGTTTACCTAGAATTTAGATCACATTTTCTCATGGAAGTATCATTATGAATAGTGGTCAATAGGAGCCTACCTGCGTGTAAGTCAAACATGCTTTCATAGGCTGTCTGGCCAAACTAAACATATTAAGAATGGTTGTTTTTTTTTCTAGCAAAATGAATTCCCAACTAGAATTGAGAATCCAGGTGGTACCACAGCCAGGTGTTTTACTCATAAGTAGTAGCACAGCTTATGAATAAATAGGTATAACATGGAAGCATTCCAAGTGTTCATTAATGGATGAGTGGATCCGCACAATGTGGAACATATGTACAATGGAATATTGTTCAGCTTTAGAAAGGAAGAAAATTCAGAGTTATGCTATAACATTGATGAACCTTCAGGACATTTTGCTAAGTGAAATAAGCCAGTCACAAAAAGAAACCATACTGCATAGTTTCACTTAGAGAAGGAACTTGGAGTAGTCAAAATAAAAAATACAAAACATAGTATAATGTTGCCAGGGCCTGAAGGGCAGGGAAATAGATAGTAATTGTTTAACATGTATAGTTTTGTTTTGACCTGGTCTAACAAACCTGCTGCTAACCCTCACAGACCAATTGAGTATGAGAGGCAGTGATCTGGGAGAAGAAGAGAGTTATTACTAAATCCAAGGAAATAGGGATCAGTCTTGCATGTTTGCTAATAGCCTGTTTGTTTAGACAAAGTTTCCATTCTGTATTTATAGTAAGGGTGTACAGTCTCTTATCTTTTCAACTATTGATTAACAGTGGCTATATGTCTTGTGACCATTATTCAGTTTCTTCCTTAGTCAACATTCTGAGCCCAAACAGTTACCAGCACAATCTGGTATTTAAGACAGTTTTCTTTGAAAAATTTAATGATGTGTGTCTTTCCAGAGGACTGCCATTTTTGTCCATACCCGGGAATTCTGGTTCACAAAGCTTAACGAATAATTAACATATAACATAAATGAACACAGTATGGAAGAGGGGTTATCGTCAAAGGGATTGAAGAAATGTTGTTTGGATGAAACTCTGATTTAAAAACACCTGTGTGCAAGATCATTCTCCCAGCAACAGCAGAGTGGTCAAGAAAACAAGGTGGTGGTAGGGATGGGGGTGGGGATGGGGATGGGGTTCTCAAAGGGTTCAGAAGGGTTTCCTGAGAGAGGAAAGTGGGGGACAGGTCAGGAAATCTTTACAACTAGTCAACTGGACTCCCTGGGAAACAGATACAGCCTGTCCCTCTCTGCACATGGAATCATCTAGAATTTTCAGCCAGAGGCAAGAGAGTGACTGTGACTGCTCTTTCTCAAGAATCAAACCTCAAAATACTGGCACAGCCAACCTAACTAACCCCAATGTTTTGTTGTTATTAAAAATTGTCTGTGGGTCTTGGGCACATAACTATATTTCTTTAAAATAAAATTCCTTATTTTACATGTTGTGATTTTTTAATGTCTTCCATATATGGTCCTGTGATAGATTAGGAGATGTTTTTGTCAGCTCAGAGTCCATGAGACCAGAAGCTAACCTCCTACAATGAATTTAAATAAACCAAAACAAAAGCTGCCATGGAATTTTCACAAATGAGAATTAATAAAATATGCTGTTTTTGTTCATTTGGCTTCCTAACCCAAGAACAGCTTAACGTATCTGACCTCACTATGCCATGCTCCAGGCTATTCAAGAAAGGATCTGTTTGTGACTGTTGGCTGTTGTGTGCGTGTGTGTGTGTGTGTGTGTGTGTGTGTGTGTGTGTGTGTGTGTGAGAGAGAGAGAGAAAAAGAGAGAGAGAGAGAATGCAGTATAGTGTATGGTTGCTGAGAGTTTTGAACCCCTGTCTTTTAAATGGTGTTCTTCTGGAGAGACTCAACCAGTCATCCAGTACCTTTAGAATCTCTAGTCAAAGCCAGTGAAGATGTTTAAACCCCATATGTTGCTGTCACATCTCTTGCCTGGAGACATCAGGCACTGCAGGAAATGGGGGTATCCCTTTGGTGGCCTCAAGACAGGGTTTGAGACATGGTCTCCAAAACCTATTGGCCTAAGAGAATCCCCTCCTTTGGAGAAGCAACTACACCACATAGCCTGTAGTCACCCATGTGGAAGAATGAAGCTTTCTACAGGTATCCTTGTCCCATGGGCTCTTGTTCAGTTCCAGAAACACTGAAAAATTTCCTTCCCACCAGGCAGCCATAGAAAAACAGTAATGCCAACATTCAACAGAATTCTCATGTCAGTGACCCAGACATTGACATAAGGATAATGCTGTATATTCTTCTCCCGCTCTGTGGTGTTGCCTTCTGTGTGTTTTGTGGGACAGCAGACAGAAGGAGAGAGAGACAGTCAGCTGGCTTCTGTGTGGATGTTTCTCCTTTGTCAATGATTCTCACAGTACCATCTGAATGCAGGCATCTACTGGTTGTTAACATCACTAAGCTCGCAGCCTGACAAAGAGTAGTAGTCTTTTAATAGATTCTCACAACTGATGGCAAGTCTCCTCCTTTTCTGCTGCCACCATTGCCACAAACCTGAGTGTTTAGTGAGTGATGGGGCTCAGAAAACAATACTCCCAAATGAAGGCTTCTATAGCAGCCTCACAAGCAAAATTTTGACTCTGAACTTCTCTTGCCCTTCTGTCTCTCCATCCCATTCCTTCTCAATGCTAGTCATTGAAATGGAATTTCACTTCCCCTAGGTGGGTCTTTGGGAAAATAATCCTCTTTCACAAAAGACAGTCTTTCATAAAATGTAATAATATTCTCTGTACACACTGACCATCAAGAAATGATCTGACCTAACTTGTTTGGCCCTCTCATCCCCCCAGTTCCAGAATAGGTCCTGATCCACACCCAGAAGAAAGGAATGCAGGCTCAGAGAGTCCAAGAAGAATCTAGAAAGACAGACAGACCTTGCTGAGTTTCCCCAGTGACTCTAGGCACATTTCATCATATTACTTTTGTCTCCTCCCATTTCTATATTCTGTAAGCACCCTCATTGACCCTGTATCTTTGGGTCTTCTTTCTGAAGGCTGCTACGGATACACATTCCACAAATGTGGATTTCTTTTTTTAAAACTTTTATTTTTTTATTTTAAAGATGTGGGGTAGAATTCAGGGTTAGGTATACAAATGTACATTATGCAGGTACCCTTGTTGATGAGGTGCGACCCCCTCCTTCCCCAGAGTCCCACTACTGCCAGTCCCAGGATTTCTTTTCTTTTATTCATCTGTCTTTTGTGTGCTGATATTTCAGAAAACCCACATAAACTTTGTAGGAGAAGCACACAACAGGAACAGTTCATTCCCTCCTTTCCAGTGTGACTGCATATACTCTTGAGGTCACACCAGGAACAGCTGTAGCAAGAGCCTTTGTCTCTTTGCAATCTTTACAAGCCCAGAAAATTACAGTAACAAAAGAAAAATTGCATACTCGTTCATGCAGTCATGGAGAAGAACTGTCACATACTTGAGAACGGAAGTGTTGAGGTGAACGATGTGTAGTGGCTCAGGCCTATTATCCCAGCAATTTTGGAGGCTAAGGCAGAAAGATTGCTTGAGGTTAGAAATTCAAGACCTGCCTGGACTACATAGCAATACCCAGTCTCTACTAGATGAATAGATGATAGATATAGAAGATAGATAGATAGATAGATAGATAGATAGATAGATAGATAGATAGATAGATAGATAGACAGACAGACAGATAGGATAGATAAAAGCAAACTTTCCGCCATGGCTTTCCCATTTCCTGAGATAATGTACAGCAATTTCCAACTTTTTGAAACAATTATCTCTCTCTCTCTTAAACAACTTAGGGTGACAGGGGAAGATTTCACCCAAAAGAGATTCAGCAGTATTTATTTAGATCTAGCTTTCTCTCAGAAAGGAGAGACAGAAGTAAAAGAGTGACATAAGAATGAGAGAGAATGAGAAAGTTGAGAGAGAAAAACAAGAAAAAGATGGTACAGAAAGTCAGAGAGACAGATTTTGTGTGATAGAAAAAGAGGAAAGGGTGGCTCTGATAGATAAGAGGTTTGGGGCATGCATGAGGAAACTGAAGACAGGCTGAATAGAAGAGGGGCAGCACATATGATGGGTGATGGGGGACATGTCTGGCTCTCCTCCTTCACAGGTGAGTGTTAAGTTAGAAGCAGGAGCACAGAGGAGAGAAGCCTTCAGGGCAGTCCTGACTATCTATCTAGGGCCTATTATTACTACTGATACTAATAATATCACTAGCATTTATCTCAGAAGACATCCTGATATACAAACCAAACCCTTTCTTACTTGTTTTGAGTCCAAGAAACCGACACAGCAGCAGCAACAGAAACTTTACTCTTTTTTTTTTTTAATTTTTACATTTTATTTCTTCCATTTTATGGAAAGTGCATATTGAAACAACCAGACTCTGGACTTGAAGAGGAAAGCATTTAGGATTCTTTTTCCATTTTTTGTGTCATGAAAACATTTAGGCCTCTGTAAGTGTTACTGACCAAGTAACCACTTGGCTGCTATCTCTCAATATCAATAAATTGAGAGAGAACTGGCAGAAATAAGTTTATTTTTGAATTCAGAATTCAGGAAAATTGAAACAGAATCTGGCATCTGGCATTTATGGAACCAGTCTGCTTCCCCCTAGGTTTCATAGTCTGTTTTTATAAGTTCAGGGTTGCTGGACTCTACAGATTGACTACAACCTATAATCTGTAGATTACAAATTGACAGAGCATAGTATAGAACTTAATTTACAGCTGCATTCTTACAGTAGTAAAGTTTATGGTTCACATTTCCTGGAACCAGTTACCAGTGATAGCCCACAGTTTCTTTTATCAGTAACACCAGAGGAGTTGATTAAGCTTGCCATAGAGTAAGGGAGTCAACAAACTAAAATATTACTCACTATAATATATTGTTAATTAGTAGTTATAACAGGCAAAAAGTTATACAAATCACAAGACATGATTCCATGGGTACTATATTTTTCAAATCTATGACTACTGATAAAAGTAAGTGAATAAGGATTCATTTCTCTCCATTGAATGAGCAGTCTACAGGAGAATTAAGAATTTCTTCAAGTAACTTACAGGGTCTGTATAGGAGATAAGGGAAAACACTTTCCTTTGCTAATTATTAGGAATGTAGGTCCATGAAGGCCCTCTCAAATGCTCTCTATGCTTTTTCTTTAAGGGTTGTGGCAATATGGACAGATAGTAATGGATTTCATATTGTAAAGACAAATTTGCCCTGCCACAAAGTAAAAAGCTACATAGAAAAAGGATATGAAATCCTCCTTGTTTTTAAAATAATGGATGAAAAACCATTGAAATTATCCAGTGGAACAAAGTATGTGAGGATTATTACTATTTTTATATCAGCATTATTGTTGTTGAGACAAGCAAGAGGAGCAAAATAAAGTCTTGGAACAGAAACATCAGAGCTGGGCAATTTGTAATGCCAAAGTGAGAGGATCCCTTGAGGTTAAGAGTTTGAGACCAGGACTGGAAATATAGCGAGACCTCATCTCTATTAAAGAAAAGATTTATATTAGCTCTTCCTTGCAGCATTCACTTGAGATACCATCTAGCTAGTTCTCTTTTTTTTTAAGGGAGGTTTGTTATTACGGAGGTGATTTATTGGATTGTTTCTGGTATGTTTGGGGTTGCAATTTCTTCCTCTTTCAATTTTGGGAGATTATGTGGTGCCAGGATTTCTCCATTTTTCTAGGCTTTCTAGTTTACTTGCATATAGATGTTTATATTAATCTACAATAATCTTTTGTATTTTTTCAGAGTGAGTTGTTACTTTTTCTTTTAAATTGTGTTGATTCTAATTATCTTTCTTTTTTTCTCTCTCTCGTCTCTCTGTCTTTGCCTCTCTCTCTCTCTCTCTCTCTCTCTCTCTCTGTGTGTGTGTGTGTGTGTGTGTGTGTGTGTGTGTGTGTGTGTGCGTGTGTGTGTGTGTGTTTCTCTGTCTTTCTGTCTCACTCTCTCTCTCTCTCCTTCTTTCTGTTATTCTTGCCAGGGGTCTGAAAACCTTATTTATCATTTCAAAGAATCATTTTTTTTTTCCAGTGATTCCTTGTATGATTTTTTGGTCTCTATTTTATTCAGCTGTTACATTATTTTATCATTTTCCATTTTTCTCTTAATTCTAACACTAGATTGCTCTAGGCTTTCCAGCTCTCTTAGGTGTAACATTAGACTGTTTACTTGAGATCCCTCTATTTTATTGATATGCGCCTGCAATGTTATAAACTTCCCTCTTGGCATCATTTTCACTGTATCCCAGAGGTTTTGATATGTTGTGACTTTGTTTCTGTTTCTAGGAATCTTTATTTCTGTGTTGATGTCTGTGTTATCTCAGAAGTCATTCAGAATCATGTTGCTTAATTTCCATGTATTTTTATGTTTTCAAGGATTCTTTTTCAGTGATAATAATTATTTTTATTTCACTGTGGCCTGATAAGAAGCTTGACATGATTTTGATCTTTTGAGACTTGTTCATGGTTGATATATGTCCAAGTATGTGATCAATTCTGTAGTGTGTTTCATGTACTCATGAGAAGAATGTCTATCCTGTGTTTGTTGAGTGACGTGTTCTGTAGATATCTATTAGATTCAGTTCATCTAGTGGTAAGTTTCCAGATTCCCTTGTTAAACTTTTTCCTTGATGATCTGTGTAAAGTTGTTAGAAGAGTATTAAAGGTTCCAAGTTTAATTATATAACTGTCTACATTCTCTCTTAGTTAAAGTAGCAATTGTTTTATAAATTATATACATTCAAAATGGATATTTCTTGCTGGTAGATTGAGCCTTTAATCATTATATGAGTGGGGTCCCCAAAAAACAAAAAGCATTTATAAAAAACCGTGCATTTTTTCTCATATGTTTAAACTTTAGTCATCTTAAAAGTACTCTCCATTTGATGCAATACACCTATCAAAGCTTTTTTCACTGCCAAAACAGTTTTTGAACTCCAATTTCGATGTCTTTCAATACTTTTGCCATTTTTTTTCTTGTTTCACCTCTTTCTTATTGGTAAAACATTTTACTTTGAGGACATTTTTCATATGGGAAGAAGAATTCAGTATCCAACTGCTCCTTCAAAGTACAACATGCAACCAAGTGATTATCTCTTTATTTAGGCATGAGCAAGAGAGGCACAAATTTTGCTGAAACTCATTTTATACCCACATTTTCAGATAAAATTTACCAACAGGAATTCCATGATACCCCAATCAACTCTACAAGTTCATTAATAATCCAATAGTGTTCTTCCAAAATTACTTGATGAATTCTTATCACATTTTCTTCAATTCAGTTGGTCAAAGGACACATGGAACAAGATTGATCATCAATTGACATTTCGCTTTATTTAAAATTAGAAATTCATTCGTAAGCTTGTATTTTACTAAGAGTAACATCTTTGTAAGCTGCCTGTAGCATTACAACCCTTTCTGCTGCATTTTTCCCCAATGAAAACAAAATTTCACTGCTACACATTGTTGGTGTCAATCTCCCATCACGAAACAGATAAACACATTGAAAGAATCTCCAAAAAAGATACATTCACTGAAGCTGAACACAGCCTCTCACAATGATAGCAGGTACAGTCATGCTGATGGGTTCCTAAAATGTGTACCTTATAGGGGAAGCCAGTACAAGTATTCAACCCTCTAAAAGATAGCTCTGGGTTTTTTTGACACCCCCTCATATAGTGTCCTTCACTGTCCTTTTGAACTTTTATTGGTTTAGAGTCAGTTTGTTTGTTTGTTTGTTTCTGATATAAGAATAGTTACACTTGATTTTTTTGTTTACCATTTTCCTGAAAGATCTTTCTTCAACCTTCTACCTTGAGCCTGTGGGCGTCACTTGCTGTCAGATGGATTGATGGATTTCATGAATGCAGCAGAAGAATAGATCATGCTTCTTCACCCCATTCTAAGCCTTTTTAGTGACACAGTCAGCTCATGTAGACGTAGGTTAATTATTAATATATGAGTTTGTTCATATCATATTGTTATTAAAAGACTACTTTGCTTTTTAGGTTTTGTGGTTGATTTGTATAATTTGTAAACTCCCTGCTTGTCTGTGCCCTTGTGAAAGGTTAAACTATTGTTTTGTTTCTATACTTAAAGCTATCTTATACATCTCCTGAAGGGCTGGTCTGGAGGTGACATATTCTCTTAGGGACTGGAAAAGATTTGAACTTTTCTTCATTAAAGAATATTAGCTTGGTGGGGTAGACTATTCTTGGCCTGAATTACTTTTCTTTAATAATGTTTAAAATGGGATCCTACTACTTCTTTTTTTTGTACGGTTTCTGCTGAGAAGTCTGCTGCAATTCTGCTGATTCTTCCTTGGTAGGTGATCTCTCTTTCCTCTCTAACTGCCTTTAGAATTTTTTTTTCATGCTGACCTTGGCATGGCAGATTATTGTGTGCCTTGGTAATTATCTTCTCATGTAATAGAGTTGTCTGAATCACTTGTGCCTTCCTATCTAGCAAGAAGGGAAAGTTTTCTAGGATGACATCTTGGAAGTCTTGTTCCATGGTGGTCTGTTTTCTTTCTCAAGAATGCTACCAAACCATATATTTGGTCTTTTTATATAATCTGAAGCCTCCTGTAGGCTTTGCTTATACTTCCTAAATCTTTTCTTTTTCTTTTTTTTTTTTCTTTTTTGGTAAGACTCATTTAGCTCAATTATTTGACTCTCTAGCTCTGAAATTCTTTCCTATACCTGACCCATTATGCTGTTGAGGTTTGCTATTGTTTTGAAATCCCAGGAGAGATTCCTTCATTTCTAGAAGTTAAGTTTGGTTCCTCCTTAGAATGGCTAAGTCAGCTTTCAGTTTCTGTACTTTTTTGTGATCTGAATGTTTTGAGTGTCACATTTTTGTGGATCTTGTTGAGTGTCTTTGCCTCTCAAAGTCTGAATTCTATGTCTCTTTTCAGGGACAGGTTGCTCTGGATAAGTTCCATTGCTCAAAATCTGGGAAACCCCTTTGTGAGTGTCTACCTATTATGACTTTGTGGTTTGCCAGTAGTTCTTTTTTTTCTGTTTTTTTTTTTTTCCTCCCTCATCTGTGAAGCCAGACTCTTCTCTTTTTAAATTTTTTTATTTTATAAATTTGGTAATGTTGGGTTGAAAGTTTTTTTCCTGACTTCCCCTTTCCGGGCTACTTGTGGGTGGGGTAATGATGACAGGAAGAGTGGTGAACGTGGGGAAACCATCTGGCACTACTTTATTGGTGCCATCTTGCAGGGATGGGACAAGTCTTTTCCTGTAGATCAGAGGCTTTCCCCTCTTTCTGGCACAGAAGCCAGAGGTCCTGGCTGTAGTTCTTACAGTTCCTCCCCAGTCCATGCATCTCATCTGCAGGATTGGTTGGCAGCCAGGAGGGGCCCTGCAGTTCTATTCTGGCTCATGTGGTCTTGGGGTTGTAGAGTAGCTTCCTCTCATCTAAACAGATCTGCCTCATTCATCCAGGGGTAGAAGCAAGATGCTATTGGGGTCTTTCTTACTTACTCCCATGCACTCCCCACTGTCATGACACTCATGCCCAATTTGTTCTGTGCTGCATGTCAGGTGACATCCTCCTGACGTTGTCCATCACCCTCCTGTAATGTGGGGTTGGCAAACCTGAAGCAGATTTCCCTGGTTACTGTCTGTGATTACTGCCTCAGCCAGGCTTACCTCCCATGGGGAGCTTGCTTTTTCATGTGCACAGTATGTTGATATTATGCTCTCCAGGTCAGAGCTAAGCCACACCAGGTGAGGGACAGATATTCATGGTGAATGGGACCACTGTTCACATTCTGCCTGTAGTCACCTCATCTCTCCTTCCCACCCATTGTCAATGTGTGGAAGTCAGGGGTGTGAAACTTGGCCTTACCTTACCCCCCTGTTTAAGTCATAAGACAGATTCAGTGCAGCTTGACCCAGCTTATGGTGGGGTTGAACTTCAGGCACCTGCTGGTAGTACATTTAGCCACAACTCTCAAGGTCTGGTCTGCAGTGTCAACAAGAGGGCCACAAGACACAGGTCATCAAGAGTATTTGGGAGGAACACACTCTAATGTCAGCAAACTTAGGCCTTGTCACAGCATTTGGATCAGATAGATCCGTGTAGATCAGCTCAGCTTAGCTTTGTTCCTCCCCACTCTTCTTAACCTGGCTGGTGGTGAACTCAACACAAGTTCCATGACTGATGTAAGAAACATTTTGACCTGTCTATACAGGTCTGTCTATACAGGCTGGCAGATGTAGCAATCTTTAGCCACCAGCTCTTGGTGTGCTTCTAAACAATCAGATAATGAAAACCAATGGAAAACAACACACTATTCTTAAGAAAATAAAAATTTAATCAGGAAAGGAAACCAGGAATAACCTTATAAGGAAAAATAAAATGAAACGTAGGCGACATCCAGAAAAGATTGTATACCCCAAAGTATCAGCCAATGAAGAACCAAGAGAGGCATTTGCATACTAGGAAATAAATTGCTTGCCTGCCTCCCAGACACCCAATCTTGCAAAACAGTCATTAAAGGCTCGCTTCTGGTGTACTCCATGTCTCTGTGTCCATCTTTTGATTTTTGAATGGGTGAGGTTTTTTTTCACAATTTGGGGGCTAGTCCAGGATTATTTGCATCTATGGAAGGGGAACGCCAGCAGAGGGGGAAGTATACCACACCTGATTTTTTGGTGATCTACTTTGCTTGGGTGTTTCAGTTCCCCAAGGGAGCATGGATATGCTTAAGACAGTTGTACCAGAGACAGTGAAGGTGACACAGGGAAAAAAATCTAGCAGGTACCATGGCAACCAGGCAACTTCACAAACAAGCCAAGATAGAAAAATTGAACTCTAAAGTTCTGCCTTGGCGGTTGCACATTTTTTGGAGGTTGAATGTGTGGGATTGAGACATACCTTAGATTTGAAGTGAGTGTGGAGTCTGTATCTGTGGTTCCATTCTCCCATGAAGGAACCAGCCAGAGACAGACAAAGCAGATCCCAGCTTGTGAAAGAAATGTCTGGTGGGGGAGTGGTTTGAGTACATAGGGAGACTCAGGCATCAGGGTTATCCACCTAACTGAAAATGGAGAATAAAAATTCTAGGCCCCGGGGAACAAAGGAGGGCCAAGTAAATGATCTGTAAGGGAGGGAAAAAAGAAGGGAAGATGTCCCCTCCAAGGACATTTCCTCAGATAGTTCACAGGGGTAAATGTTAAAAAGATGAGGAAGCAGTCCCCAGACTAAAGACAAGGAGAAACAAAAGATACTTAAATACTGTTGTTTTGTCTGAACTAGGGAGCCAATTCACAGAACTGTGGTTATCTGGGCACAGTTTGGCTCAAGAAAGGACTGGGTGTGCCAGACCATAGTACTCCATGTTAATGATAGGGCTTCATCCTTCTAAGAGGAGTGCCTGCCTACCAGATATCCAAACTTGTAAAAGTGCTGTTAAAGTTTCACTTCTGCTAGTACTCCGTGTCTCTGTGTCCATTCTTTGATTTTGAATGGATGAGTTTGTTTCCTACAGCTGGCACCCTAATTAGCCACTAACATTTATGTCAGTCAGGTCATCAGTGTTCAAGTCAGATGGGTCAACCAAGTGGATGCCACTGGTGGCACACTTAACTGTTACTCCTGAGATCTTCAGGTTCAGTCAGTGAGTTGCCAGTTGTGAGGAGTATTTTAGAGGTCTGTGATCCAAGATCAGTGGACTTAAGTACTGCCAGTGTTCAGGTCAGGTCAGGTAGGTTCAGCGTGGCTACAGTTCACTCAGTGGATGGTGTGGTCAACCAGATGTTCTCAGCTGCCAAAGCTGGTTGGGCTGACCAGATCACTACTGCTTGTGGCAGACTTAGTATCCAGTTTGAGATCTTCAGGGCTGACCAGATGTTTACCACCAACACTATACTTGATCTTATTCAATAGATGAAACTCTTGGGTTGCTCTTTCATCTTCCATTTTCTCCCCCTTTCTCTTCTATTTATTTTATTATTTTTTCTTTCTTTCTCTTTCCTTCTCTCCTCCTCCTCTTTCTCTTCCTCCTCCTCTTTCTCTTTATCCAACTTCTCCATTTTCATCTTCCTCATCCTCCTCCCTCTTCATTCTTTCTTTTTTTAACTACTTTTCCCTTGTAATGAAGGTCCACATTTTTTTTTACTGGCCACGAAGATGCACAAGTATAATGCTTTTGTTGTTTGTTTTCCTCCTCAATTGCATTTACTACACAAGCCATACTATTTCTTTTTCTACCTCTCCTGACCTATTTGGAGATAACCAATGATATGGAGATGAAGATGTGGGAAAAATTGGTTTCATGAAAAACATCCTCCCCTGACCATCTTTGGTATTTATTTTTCTACTGAGATTATTCCGGGCAATCAAGAAGGAAAAGATTCTGCCTAGCTTATTCTATGAAGCCAATATCATCCTGATACCCCAAAATGGCAAAGACTCAATAAGAAAAGAAAACTAAAAGCCAATTTCCCTGGTTAACATAGACATAACAATTCTCAAGATTCTAGCAAATTGCATCCAACAGTGCATTTCAATGATCATTCATCATGACTAGGTCTAACACCCAGGATCTAAGGTCATTTCTCTACAAGAAACTCAAATGAATTAACAGGAAAAACAAACAACCCCCTATTAAATAGTGGGCAAAGGGCTGGACTCAGTGACTCAGCCTGTAATCCCAGCACTTTGAGGGGTAGACAAGTGGATTGCCCGATATAGTAGATTGGAGACCAGCCTGGGCAATTTGGTGAGATCTTGTCTCCACAGTAAAAAAAAAAAAAAAAAAGAATCTCCACAAAAAAATAAAAATAAAAAAATAAAATAGTCAGGTGTGGTAGAGTGTGCCTGTAGTTCTGTCTACTTTGAGGGTTGAGGTGGAAGGATTGCTGGATCCCAGCAGGTCAAAGCTGGGGTGGCTGTGAGTGTGCCCCTGTACTCCAGCCTGAGTGACAGAGTGAGACTCCAACTCAAAAAAGAAAAAAAAGTGGACAAAGGACATGAACAGATACTTCACAAAGGAAGACATTCAAGCAGCCAATGGATATATGAAAAATTTCTCACCTTCACTAATCAGAGAAACATAAGTCAAAACTCCAATAAAATACTGCCTCACATCAGTCAGAATGGTTATTATTTTTTAAAAAATCCAAAAGTAACAGGTGTTGATGAGGTTGTGCTAAAAAGGGAGTGATTCTACAATGTGTTGGGAATGTTAACCAGGTCATCCTGTGTGGAATGCAGTGTGGCATTTTCTCAACGAACTAAAAAATGAGCTACCATATGATCCAACAAAACCAGATCTGGAAATACGTGCAGAGGAACATAAATCACTCTACCAAAAGACAACTGCACATATATGTTCACTGCAGTACTATTCCCAGCAGGAAAACATGAATCCAACACAGATATCCATCAAAAGTGGACTGAATAAAGACAACGTGGTACATATACATGATGGAATACTATGCAGCCATAAAGACGAATGAACTCCTGCCCTTTGCAGCAACATAGATGCAATGGGAGACCATCATTGTAAGCAAACTATCACAGAAACAAAAAAACTAAGCACCACAAGTTCTCACACATAAGCAGGTGCTATACATTGGGCATGGAAGTACAAAAATGAGAACAGCAAATGCTAAGCACTGCTAAAGTAATGAAGGGAGGCAGAGTAAGAAGTACATGACTTCTCACTGGTTACCATGATGACTACCAGTTGGACAGAGGGCTTGCCAGAGGCTGAAACTTTGCCTGCATTAAATTTACTCAGTTAATCCTCTCATATATGCCAAAAGTAAACTATACTAAAATAAAATAAAATAAAAAATAATCTGTATATTTTAGGAATAAATATCATCTTGTACCTAATATATGCTATTTAAGAAGGAAACATGTTCTAATAGTTTTTTCACACTTTTTTTGTCATCAATCTCTTGCATTCACTAAATGAAATAGTTATTCAATTTTATGAGGAAAAAAATATATATTCTGCTTTTTATGCCCGGCTATTGATATGTGCTTCCAAGACACGCCTTGGGAAAACAAACATATATGAATAACTTCCTCCTAATATTGTCACAGAAGCATGCATTTATGTCAAAGTCTTTTATTCTCTAATGGAAGGCAGCTTATAAATCATTTGAGGGGATATGTGATTTTTGTAGCCAGATATCTCTGTATGCTTATGAGAACCCAATGCAAAAACAAGAATATTCTCCTAACCCTTTATACATCTTGGATTTGAAAAGGTTCTATTAGGTTAAACTTTACATTCACTGCAAAGAAACATTTCATGCTGAGTCTTTTAAGAAGAATACCTATATGTAATTCTTATTGGTTAATTTCATTATGTTCCCCAAATCTTCTTGAACAAAAGAAAACGTGCTCTAATTACTTACTTTTTATATCCTTTGAACTCCTCTGTCATCAATGTCTTACATTCATAGAATGTTTCCGCTTTGTGAAAGTAAGCTTCTATATGCTTGCTTTGTGTGAATATTTTTATGTGCTTCTGTGTGCCTTTTATCTTACAAAATATTTTTGAAAAAAATTATTTTTCATTTTATTAAGCCACCTTTTCTGACAATCTTCTATGTACTAAAAGAAAACTGCCAATGACTCATAAAAATATAGCATACTTTTGTCTTCATATGGAAGATCATTATAGGCTTCTAAGCACTAAATGGAAAACCAGAACAATTTTCCTAATGATTTATGATCATTTTTTAAGGAATAACTATACTGAATTAAACAATTACATCCACTGAATAAAAGTAGTTCATGCTTCATTTTTCCAAAAGAACACTTCTTTGTACTGTTTAGGAATGGACATCACTTTTGACCTATTGTGGATACTGAAGAATAAAATATGTTATATTAAAGTTTCTCAATAAGACTGAAAAAAGTCTCATTGGCATGATAGTCTTGCATTAACTGAGTCAAAACAAATAGTGATTCAATTTTACAAATGGAAACTTCACTCTGCTTTTTATGCTTGAATATCAATTTGTGTTTCTAAGCCGTCTTTGGTATAGCAAACTTGCTTTAATAACATTTGCTCAATGTTATCACACAAGACATGAAGTTTTTCTGTCTCTGAAAACAAATAACCTATGAATCACTTGAGAGAAAGCATAGTTTTATCTACTTTTTGTGGCTGAAAATGACTATGTGCTTTTTAGTTCTTAAAATAAAAGCAGAAGAGTTCTTCTAACCCTTTTTGAATTTAGCTAAAAATAACTTCTCCTGGGTCAAACTCTTACATTCAATGCATAAAAACATTTTATGGTGAGTCTTCCAAAGTGGAAGTTTATGTATACTTTCTACCAGTGGATTTTGCCGTGCACCCAAAGACTTCTGTCTTTTAAATTACTTATTCTCTATTACTTATTCTCTATTATATCCTGCAAATATTTTCTTGCATAAAAGTCTTACATTCATTGAATAAAAAATTGTACAACTTCTCCCTGGGGAAAGCAATCCTGTATATGGTAGCAACACATGGATTTTGTATGTGTCTATGTTTGCCATGTTGCATAAGGAACAATTTTGTATAATGTCTTCTCAACATTATCAAATCATCATATCTTTGCATAAAAATTTACAATTCTTGAAGAAAAGTTCTATCTTCCTTTTATGGAAAAATGCTCATATAGGCTTAGGAGAGCACAAAGCAAAACCAGAACTGTTCTAACTATTTCTGAAATTTGACTTGGGAGTGACTACATTGAATCAAAACTTAGATTCACTGAACAGAACCTGTTCTTAAATGTTTCCCTCCACTTTTTGGAAATGAATTTATCTTTGGACCTAGTAGAGGTTATTGAAGAAACATGTTCTAATAACTTTTCTCTCAATAAGACTGTGACAATGTTTTGTCTTGTGAAACTTTTGCATTCATTGAATAAAAACAATTTGTGATAATTTAGTGAAAGACAATGTTACCTTAACATCTATGCCTGGATATTAGTATGTGCTTCTAGTCTTTTTATGGTTGGATATCCCTATATGCTTATGAGGGTCCAATGCAAAACCAGCAGCATTCTCTCAAAACTTTGCATACTTTGAGTAAAAATCTTCTACTGGGTCAAAGTCTCACATTCATTGAATGAACACATTTCACAGGGTGTGCCCTTCAAAAAGGAAGTTTACAGATACTTTTTATTAATGTATTGCATTATGTGCCTAAAGGCTTCTTTTATTATGGAAGGCTTCTAAGGAAGAAAGAAACGTCTTATTTTTTTCTTCTTCTCTTGTTATATCTTACAAATTGCTTCTTGTATCAAAGTCTTACATTTACTGAATGAGGTCAAGTACTGCTGCAACTTAGGAAAAGTGAGCTTCTATCTGCTTACTCTCTGTATTTGTATGTACCTATGTGCACAACTTAAAAAAGAAATATTTGAATAATTTCTTCTCAACATTATCAAGCCATCATGTATTTGTATCATATACTTTATTTACTGAGAGAAAAATTCAAATGATTTATTTGAATAAAATTATATTTTCATCCACTTTTTATTAAAGTATATCACTACAGGCTTATAAATGCACAAAACCAGAACTATTTTCTAACAACTTGCGAACTTTGCCTTAGGAAGGCTTATACCGCATCAACCATTAATATTCACTGAACTGAGTTTAAGCTGAATGTTTCTGAAAGAGCATTCCCTGCACTTTTTAGACATGTTTATCACTGTAGTCCTAATGGGGGCTATAAAAGAAAGAAACATATGTTAACAACCTTTTCTCCCTAAACCAGTACAGACTCTTTGTTACATAATTATTTTCCATGCAACGAATAAAAACAATTAGTAGTTCAACTTTGTCATAGAAAACTTTACTTTGTTTCTATGCCTGCATATTGATGTGTGCTTCTAGGCTTCCACTGAGGACACCATCATGTTAAATATCACCTTCTGTATGTCATCACACAGACATGCATTTGTGTCAATGTCTTTCTTACTCAAAAAGAAAACAGCCTCTGAATAATTCTAAAGAAAATGTAGATTTATCTACTTTGCATGGGTGGAAATCCCATTATGCTTATTAAGTTTCAGTGCAAAATCAGAAGTGTTTTCCAAGTCTTTGTAAACTTTGTCACAGAAAGTTTCTACTGTATCAAACTCTTACATTCACTGAATAAAAACATTTTATCATGAGCCTTTCAAAAAGAAGTTACATATACGTATTACTGGTATATTTCACTATGTATCCATAGGCTTCTAAAGAAGAAAAAATTTATTCTTTTTACTTCTAACTTTATAGTATTTTAACAAAGTCCTTGCATGAAAGTCTTACATTTACTGAATAAAAACATCTGCTTCTTCAACTTGGTGTAATTGAGCTTCCACATGTTCACTATGTGTGGAAAATTGTATGTGCCTAAATGAGTCTTCTGGTGTAATGAACACGTTTGAATTATTTCCTTTCAGTATTATTAAAGCACTATGTCTGTGTATTCAATCCTCCATTTGCTGAAAATTTGCTAAAAGAAAACTTACTATGATTAATTTGAAAGAAAGCATTGTTTCATCTACTTTATATGGGATAATATTACTCTAGACTTTTCAGGGAACAAAGGAAAACCAGAAGAGAGTTTCAATCAACTTGTGAACTTTTTCTTAAGAAAGCCTATAATGAATCAAAATCTTAAATTCTCTGAATGCAAAGGATCACAAAAAAGGTTTACAAAAGAATGCTTCCCCATCTATGCCTGGATATTATGTGCTTCTAGGTGGTTTTTTTTAAAATAAACTTGTTTGAATAACTTCTCAACTGCATCATACAGATGTGTTTTTAACACTCTTATTTTGAAAAAAGAAAAAGAAACTGCTTATGAATCATTTGAGAAAAAACAGATTTTTATCTGTGTATTATGGCTGGATTTATCTGTCTGAAAATAAGGGTCCACTAAAAAACCAGAAACTATTTCTACATGGGTTATTATATATATTAATATATAAAAATGTATATGTGTGCGTATATATATATATATATTTTTTTTTTTTTCTTTTGTTTGAGTTGGAGTCTCACTCTTGTTGCCCAGGCTGCAGTGCAGTGGCATGCTCATGGCCACTGCAGCCTCGACCTGCTGTGCTTAGGCAATCCTTCCTCCTCAACTTTTCAAGTAGCTGGAACTACAGACGCATGCCACCATGCCCAGCTAATTTTTTTTGTGATTTATTGTAGAGACAACATTTCACCAAGTTGCCCAGGTTGGTCTTGAAGCCCTGGGCTCAGGCAATCCTCTCTCCTCGGCCTCCCAAAGTGCTGGGATTACAGGCTGAGCCACCACACTTGACCAGAAAATATTTTATTAGGACAAAAACAGCATTCACTGAATGAAAATATTTCATAGTGAAACTTTCAAAATGAAAACTTACATGTGCTTCTTATTGTTGAAGTTCACTATGAGTGCAAAGTCTTCTGTAGAAAAAAGAAATGAGTTCTAATTACTTCTTCTCTTTGACACTTTACAAACTACTTCTTGCAACAAAATATTACAGTCACTGAGTGAAAACAAATACTCCTTTTCTTTTATGAAAGTAAGTTGTTATATACTATCTCTGTGTGGATGATTGTATGTGCCTATATGTGCCTTCTGGTATAATAAGCAAATTTGAATATGTGCTTCTCAGTGTTATCAAATCACAATATCTTTTTTGTCATAATCTTCCATTTTCTGAATGAGATGAGGCAGCCAGAGTGAGATCTGCAACCTGGGATCTGTCTCTGTGTGTCACTGCTCTGACACCCCCACCCTGCCCTGTTCCTTTAGGCAGTTGCAACAAGGGGCCCCAGCAATACTGAAGGACATCCAGAATAGCAGCCTAAATGACAGGATCCTAGTGGGGGGGCCCCATTCTGTTTCTTTGAAAGGATAAATAAGATTGACAGATCCCTACAGCCAGATTGACCAAAAAAAAAAAAAAAAAAAAAAAGAGAGAGAGAGAGAGAGAAAGTCTGAATAAACACAATTAGAAATTAAAAAGGCAATGTCACAATGAACCCTAAAGAAATGTAAAAGGTTATCAGAGATTACTATAAACATCTATATGCAAATAAGCTAGAAAATCTAGAGGGAATGGAGAAATTCTTGGCATCACAAAACCTCCCAAGTTTGAAAGAGGAAGAAATGAAACCCTAAACAGACCAATAACAATCCAAAAACTCATCTCTGTTATAAGAAAATTCCACATCAAAAAAATTCCCTGAACCAGATGGTTTATTAGCTTAATTCTACAGGTCATATGCAAAAGAATTTATATCAATCTTATTGAAAGTATTTCAGGCAATCGAGAAGGAATTCTCCCTAGCTTGTTCTATGAAACTGATATTATCCTGAGACTCCAAATTGGCAAAGACCCAACAAAGAAAGAAAATTACAGGCCAATTTCACTGATAAACAAAGATGCAAACATTCTCAATAAGATTCTGATAAATTATATTCAACAACACATTTCAGGGATCATCCATTATGACCAGTGGGCTTCATTCCCGGGAAGAAGGACTTGTTCAAAATTCATATGTCTATAAACATAATTTATTATATAAACAGATATAAAACTAAGAGCCACATGATTATCTCATTAGACACAGAAAACACATTTGATAAAATCCAGAATTCTTTTTTGATAAAAAATCCTCAAGCACCTAGGCATTGAAGGAACACTCCTCAAACAATAAGAGCCATCTGTGACAAATCTGCAGGCCACATTGTGCTTAAAGGGGAGAAGCTGGAAGCAATTTCCCTAAGAACTGGAACTAAATAAGGATGCCCACTCTCACCCTTTCTATTCAACATAGTAATGGAGGTCGTAACCAGAACAATCAGGCTGGGGAAGGAAACCAGTGGTATCCAAATAAGAAAAAGGGGAAGATGTCATCTCTGCAGATAATATGATTCTGTATCTAGAAAAATCATAGAGATTGTGCCCCAAACCTCCTTGCCTTGATAAATTACTTCAATAAAGTCTCAAGATAAAAAAATTAAGGCACACAAGACTGTAACATTTATATACATCAACAAGTAGGCTGATAACCAAACAAAAAACACAATTTTATATGCAATGACTACAAAACTATGAAATAACTTGACATCCACCTAACCAAAAAGTGGAAAAAATGGAAAAAGATCCCATGCTTATCAATTGAAAGAATCAATATCGTCAAGATATTCATCCTATCCAAGGCAATCTACAGATTCAATGCAATCATTATTAAATTCACAATATCATTTTTCATGGACACAAAAAGATAAAGACAGAAATTCATATGTAGTAAAAAGCCTAAATAGCTAAAACAGTCCTCAACAAAAGGAACAGTGCTGGTGGATTTGACTACACAGTGACAGTAAAAAAGACAGTATGATATTGGTACAGGATTGAACATATAGACCAATATAACAGAACAGATAATCCATAAATAAAACCATCAATCAGCTCATCATCTACAAAGCCTAATAACAAACATTGGGGAAAGGAAACCCGGTTTAGCAGATGATTCTGAAAAAAATGACCAGCCACATGATTATAGCATACAAATATTAACTCAAAATGGATAAAAGACTTAAATGTGAAACTTCAAACTATAAAAAGAGGAAAACAGGGAACACTACCACAGACATTGGAGTAGGCAATGATTCATGTCCATCCTCAAAAACAAGTGCAACAAAAGCTAAGATTGACAGGTGGTTCTTTATCAAACTGAAAAATTTTTTCATAATAAAAAAAAAGCATTAAGAGAGTAAGGAGAAAATCCATGCAATGTTTAAAAATATTTTCAAGTTGTGCATCTGAAAAAGACTTAGCACACAAGATCTACAAACTACTAAAATGAATTGAAAGGGAAAACAAACAAAAAACCCATTAAAAAGAGAGTGGACAAGAATAGACACTTCTCAAAGGAAGACATACAAGTAGCCAAAAAACACATGAAAAATCAGTCTCACTTATCAGAAAAATTCACATAAAAATTACGATGAAATACCATTTCACAGTTCTCAGGATGGCAATCATTAAAAAGTAAAAAACAACAGGTGCTGGTGTAGCTGTGATGACAAGGGAATGCTTCTACACTATTAGTAGGAATGTAATATAGTTCAACCTTTGTGGAAAGCAGTGTGGTGATTTTTCAAAAATTGAAAATTGAGCTTCCATATGATCCAACAATCTCTATACTGAGAAACTGCTCTACAAAACAGACACCTGCACATACATGTTTATTGTAGCACTATTCACAATGCCAAAAATATGGAACCAACCCAGATACCAACTGAATGTGGACTGGATAAAGAGAATGTGGTACACTGATATGATGGAATATTATGCAGCCATAAATAACAAAATCTTGACCTTCACAGCAACGTGGATGCGGCTGGAGACTATCATACTGAGGGAACTATCACAGAAACAAATAACTGAATACTGCATGTCCTCACTCACAAGCAGGTCATAATTACTGGTCACATGAACACAAGGTGGGATCAGCAGATTCTAGACGTTGCCAGGCAATGGAGGGAAGAAAGAAGGAAAGGGAGCCTTGAAAACACACTATTTACCTGGTCCACTATCAGGTGGAGAAAGGGCCAGCTAGAGGCCAAAACTTTACCTACATGCAAATTACTTACATAGTAAATCCTCACTTGTAACCCACAACTCTAAAATTTATTTTAAGAGAATAATCAAGATGATCTAATAAAAGTGAACTTTTTAAGGAAGAACAGATACAGGCAGGCTTCAACAAGTAAGGTTTGTATAGTTTTAAAATAGTTATGGAAATGGAAAATTGAGCGTGATTATAGATAGATAAATATTTAGAAAGAGAAAATAGGAGGATATATACAAAAGTATACAGATACAATTTACTGATAAATATTATTTTAATTAATGATGTGAAAAATAATTGATGTTACTCTATTTAAAGCAAGTGTATGTCAAAGGAAGACAATAAAAATATTTGCATTAGCAGAAATTAGAAAATATATCCTGTAATAGAAGTAGGCCTGTGGGTTTTGATAGAATCAGGAAAAGTTAAGGGATAATGTACAGAAAAACCTTGTGATTGGTTATCTGTTGTAACTTAAAATGTTATGTATTTAAAGATGAATTCATTCTGTCTTTTAAGAAAGTATGTTAAGTCCATTATCATGTAATTCACACATGAATTTTTTCATGCCTACTGTGGCCAATATAGGTAAGGCATCATTCTAAGGCCTGGGAATACAATGATTAGTAGGACTACAAACATCTGCTGATATGTAGAACACACTTTATTGTTGAGAGCATTTAAAAAAAAATACACTTAAAGTATATTAGGTGGTGTAGGATGGGTTCTTTATAGAGGTTCATCAGTACGGGACACTGTGGTAAGGTAAATCTGAACAAAACATGGAAGATATGTACCAAGTATGCAAACACCTGGCAGGTATATCAAGGAAAAGCTCCTGAAGCAGAACATATTTTTGAATTTTTAATAACCAACATAGAAGATCATTGCTTTTTCATCTAAATGGTGCTGAGAAAGGGGGACAGTGTTGAAAGAACTCAGGCAGGTTGTGTGGACCAGATCTCACAGTGCCGTGTGGGTCACTGGAATACAATTGTTTCTTCTGAGATGCAAAGATGTTAGTATTTAGGGTATACGAGTGGCAAGATTTAATTTATAGTTTGAAATGAGACTCTGGATGATTTCCTGAGAATAGACTGTTGTAGGAACAAGGTTTATACAGATAAATCTCTAAGAAATCTATGACATTATACCATGTGAAATATAAGACAGGTTTGAGTTTGAGAGTAAGGACATAGAGAAATGCTAGACTCTGGATATATAGTTGTGCATTAATTAACAATGAACATCTAATGAGATGCTAGACTCTGGATATACAGTTGTGCATTAATTAATAAGGGGATACATTCTGAGAAGTTCATTGTTAGGGGATTTTATTGTGATTCCAACTTCATAGAGTATTTATACAAACCTAGATGATATAGCCTAGTACCCACCTAAGCCATATGGTACAACCTATTGCTCCTGGATAGCATATTCCTTTGCTACATATTGTAGGTGATTGTAACACAATGGCAAGTATTTGTGTATCTAAACACATCTGAAGATGTAAAAGGTACAGTAAAAATATGGTATTATAATCTTGTGAGACCATCACTGTATAGGCAACCTGTTGTTGACCAAAACATCATTATGAAACACATGACTGCACTTAGAACTGAAACTGCAGTCTTGTTCATGAATTGTGTGTGTGTGTGTGTGTGTGTGTGTGTGTGTGTGTGTGTGTGTGTGTGAATTTCAGAAAAAAATAAAGGGATGGAGATCATAGCTTGAAAACTATCAATATGAACATAGTATTTGTTATATTTTAAGAAACTTGTATAAACTTCAGGACATTGGTGCGTATTCTGTAGACATTTTTTTGCTAGGTATTCTGATAATACACTGAGAATTAGTTTTGAATTCCTACCCCAAATTGCATGAGAAAACATATCCAATTGAACAAAAACAATAAAAATAAAACTGAATAAATATATCTTTAAAGGAGTTCTGTCTGCTAAGGAAAGAAAGGCTTAACTGAACAAATTCAAGTCGAACTTAGCTCAGCCTTGATGGGAAAGAAAATATATTAGGCTTGTACTGGAAGCTAAGCACACCTCTTGATATTCAGACTAGCACCCATTTATATTACTTTATTATCTTTTATTTATTTATTTATTTATTTTTATTTTTTAATCAATATTTTTATTTTGATATTTTGGGGTACAGTTTAGGGTTAGGTATACCAATATGCTTCGTTCAGGCACCATTGTTGATAAGGGGTGTCTACCCATTCCTAGATAGATATTGACTACTGTTAATCCCACCTCCTTTGCCTTCCCCCCTATAGTTTCCCACCACTGTCAGTCTTTTTTTTTTTTATAGTATTACGGTGGATGTTCAAGGTCCACTATATGAGTGAGAACATGTGATACTCAGATCTTTGTTTCTGTGAGAGATCACTCAGTATTATTGACCCTAGTTCCATCCAGGTTGCTGCAAAATTCATGATTTTGTTCTTTTTTATGACTGCATAGTATTTCATCATGTATATGTACCACATTTTTTAAATCTAGTCCTCTTTTGATGGACAGCATGTTTGGTTCCAGGTTCTTGCTATTGTGAACAATGCTGGATAAACATTCATGTGCAGGTATCTTTTTGATAGAGTGATTTGAGTTCTTCAGGGTATATTCTCAGTAGGGGGATTATGGGGTTATACGGGAGGTTGATATGTAGAGCTTTTAGGAATCGCAACACTGCTTTCCACAGAGGTTGCACTAGTGTACACTCGCACCAACAGTGTAGAAGTGTTCCTTTTTTGCCACACCCTCTGCAGCAACTGTTATTTTTTGAGTTATCGATAATTGCCATTCTGACTGGAGTTAGGTGGTATCTCAGTGTTGTTTTGATTTGCATCTCCCTGAAGATTAGTGAGGTTAAACATTTCTCTGTGTGTCTGTTGGCTGCTCAGATGTCTTCCTTTGTGAAGTGTCTGTTCATATCTTTTGCCCATTTTATAATGGGGTTGTTTGTTTTTTTCTTTTCAGCACGTTTTGAGTTTCCTGTAGATCCAAGATGTTAAGCCTTTGTCAGACCTGGAGTTGGCAAATACTTTTTCCCAGTCTATAGGCTGTCTCCCTGATCTCTTGATGGTTTCTTTGGCTTTGCAGAAGCTTGTCAGTTTAATAAGGTCCCATTGTCT